>NW_024113901.1:0-31119 GCF_003073215.2 Triticum urartu
GGTGTAGTAGGAGTCGTCGTCGACGGTGGCGTCTGGCTCCTGGGCTCCAACATCTGGTTGCGACAACCAGGAAGAAAGGAAAGGGGGGAAAAGGGGGAGAAAGCAACCGTGAGTACTCATCCAAAGTACTCGCAAGCAAGGAGCTACACTACATATGCATGGGTATCAAATGGAGTAAGGGTATCATATGTGGACTGAACTGCAGAAAGCCAGAATAAGAGGGGGATAACTAATCCTTTCGAAGACTACGCTTCTGGCAGCCTCCGTCTTGCAACATGTGAAGAGAGTAGACTGAAGTCCTCCAAGTAGCATCGCATAGCATAATCCTAACCGATGATCCTCCCCTCGTCGCCCTGTGAGAGAGCGACCACCGTTGTATCTGGCACTTGAAAGGGTGTGTTTTATTAAGTATCCGGTTCTAGTTGTCATAAGGTCAAGGTACAACTCCAAGTCGTCCTGTTACCGAAGATCACGGCTATTCGAATAGATTAAACTTCCCTGCAGGGGTGCACCACATACCCCAACACGCTCGATCCCATTTGGCCGGACACACTTTCCTGGGTCATGCCCGGCCTCGGAAGATCAACACGTGCAGCCCCACCTAGACCAACAGAGAGGTCAGCACGCCGGTCTAAACCTAAGCGCCCAGGGGTCTGGGCCCTCACCCTTAGCACACCTGCACGTTGCAAACGCGGCCGAAAGCAGACCTAGCCTAGTGGCCTTCCATTCCAATCCGGCGCACGCCACTCAGTCGCTGACGTCACGAAGGCTTCGGCTGATACCACGACGCCGGGATACCCATAACTACTCCCGCGTAGATGGTTAGTGCGTATAGACCAAATGGCCAGACTCAGATCAAATACCCAGATCTCGTTAAGCGTGTTAAGTATCCGCGAACGCCGACCAGGGCCAGGCCCACCTCTCTCCTAGGTGGTCGGAACCTGCCCTGTCGCTCCGCCTCAAAGATCCACACAGAGGGCCGTTGGGACAAAGGTCCTTTCAGCCCCCAATCCGTGAATCACTCGCGGGTGCTCCACAAGCCGACCCGTCTTTAGTCACCACATGTATCATGTATAAAGCATATAGTATATACCCGTGATCAACTCCCGAGTGATCACGGCCCGATAGTATAGCATGGCAGACGGACAAGGATGTAGGGCCACTGATGAAAATACTAGCATCCTATACTAAGCATTAGGATTGCAGGTAAAGGTAACAACAGTAGTAGCAAGGACAGGCTATGCATCAGTATAGGATTAACGGGAAGCAGTAACATGCTACACTACTCTAATGCAAGCAGTATAGAGAAGAGTAGGCGATATCTGGTGATCAAAGGGGGGGGCTTGCCTGGTTGCTCTGGCAAGAGAGAGGGGTCGTCAACTCCGTAGTCGTACGGGGTAGCAGCGGCGTCGGTCTCGGTGTCTAGAGAGAGAAGAGGGGGAAGAAACAATAAATATAATGCAAGCATATGCATAGTGATGCATGACAAGACAAGTTACGGCGTTAGAGGTGCCCTAACGCGGTAGTAGGTGATACCGGTGAAGGGGGATAACATCCGGGAAAGTATCCCCGGTGTTTCGCGTTTTCGGACAGAGGACCGGAGGGGGAAAGTTGCGAGTTCGATGTTAGCGGGGTGTGGCGGACGAACGGGTTGCGTATCCGGGAATTCGTCTCGTCGTTCTGAGCAACTTTCATGTTCGAAAATATTTTAATCCGAGTTACGGATTAAAAGATATGATTTTCTAAAGATTTTATTAATTTCTGAAATTTAATTAATTATTTAACTTAATTCGAAAATAGATTTATGACATCAGCATGATGTCATGCTGACGTAGCAGTCGACAGAGTTGACTTGGTCAACCTGACATGCGGGTCCAGTGGGACCCACCTGTCATATACTGTTTAGGTTAATGGTCTTAGTTAATCTAATTAACTGTTAATTAAGTATAATTAATTAACTTAATTATTTCCTTAATTAAATATTTAATTAATTAATTAATTTTATTATTATATTTTTTTTAATTTCTTTTTTTTTAAACGTTCTGGGGCTGGGGCCCCCATGTCAGTGGCTCAGCGAGAGCCTTAGCGGGCGTTCGGGTAACGGGCGCACGCCCAGGTGCAGGCTGACCCGGGAGGGCACCGGAACAGGGGGGGGGGGCGGTGGCCACGGCGTGGCCACGACCGAAGCGGGGCGAGGCCGCGGTGGTGCCTGCAGTAGCCGGAGGCGGCGCTCGGCCGCGACCCAGCAGGAGCTGCGGCAGTGGCCGCGGGGAGGCTAGGCCGGAGCCACAGGGGGAGGCGAGCGGTGACCAAAAGTGGCGCAGAGGGGCGAGGCCACCGTGGCGACGGGGCGTTGCGGCCCGCCTGGTCCCTGGCACCGGCTGGGGCGGAGGAGGGCGCCGGCCAGGGCAAGGGACAGAGGAGGCGCGGCCGTGGCCGCGAACGGGCGAGGACTGGAGGGCGCAAGTCGGTGCGGTGCGGCCCGGTGCGAGGCACCGCGGCGAGCAGAAGTGGGGGGCGCGGGGTGCGGCCAGCGCGAGCGCGCGTGTCGCGCTGGATGCGGCCGGCGCGTGCGGTGGAGGGCAAGGCAGGGCTTGGTCGACGCGGGGCACGCCTGGCCAAACGCAGCACGGGTGAGGCGAGCGCCGGCGAGAGGGGACGGGGAGGAGGACCGGGGTCCTCACCAGCGTTGCTGAGCAGGGGGGCGGCGAGGCTCGGTGGAGCCTTTGGGAAGGAACGACGGGGACGAGCGGCGGAGCGGGAGGCAGTCCGGCGGGGGAGCGTGCCGGCGCGGCCCAGGCGGCGTGGGGGCGGCGCAGTCGTCGCCGCAGGGTCCGTTCCCCCGATCCGATCTGGATCGGGGAGGAGGGGGAGAGCGAGGGGGGGCGCGAGTGGGTGGCGGTTCCCGGCGCCGGCGGGCGGCGGCCTCAGGGGTGCGGCGGCTCGGGTGCCCGCCCCACCGAGTGTGCGTGCGTGCGTGTGTGGCGGCGGAGTGGGAGGATGAGGGAGACGTGGGGAGAGGAAGTGGGGATCGTGGGATGGGTTAGGTCACGGTGGGAGGGATAGTAGGAGGGGAGGTGGGCCGGCCTGGTGGGGTGGCCGGCTGGGCCGGGGGTTGGCCCAGTTGGGCCACGGCCCAGGGAGGGGGTTTCTCTTCCTTTTTTTTGTATTGTTTTCTGTTTTCTGTTTATTTATTTTCTTTCCTGTTTTTATTTATTTATAAACACTTAGGCATTTTATAAAATTGTGAACCTTACACCATAATTATCTTTGTAATATTTGGGCAACCACCGAACATTTTTGTTTTAATTTTTGAAAACTTTTATTGTTTTCTTTTATTTGAATTTTGAACTTGTTTCGGTTCTGAACTATCGAGAGTTTACCACAGTAACCGTGGTGACGTGGCATCATTAGCGGGGAATCACTGTAGCTTAATTATCCGGGCGTTACAAAACTCCTCCACTACAAGAAATCTCGTCCCGAGATTTAGGAGGTAGAAGGAAACAACGCGGGGTATTCTTCACGCAGGCGATCCTCGCGTTCCCAAGTGGCTTCGTCTTCAGAGTGGTTCGACCACTGGACTTTGAGGAACTTGATCGCCTTTTGACGTGTGCGGCGTTCAGCTTGGTCAAGAATGCGGACCGGATGCTCTTTATAAGAGAGGTCCTGTTGCAATTCGAGCACTTAATGATCCACCGCTCGGATTGGATCCTTGAAGCAACGGCGGAGTTGTGACACATGGAACACATCGGTGAACCTGAGGAAAGTTCGGCGGAAGCTCCAGTTTGATATGCCACCTTTCCACGGCTTCGAGAATAGTGAAGGACCGATATAGCGAGGAAGCTAGCTTCCCTTGATCCCGAAGCGTGAGCCACCCTTCATTGTGTAACTCGAAGATAAGCCTTTTCGCCAGTTGATAGACCATGTCTTGGTGATGACGGTCATACTGACTTTTCTGACGTGACTGAGCAGTCTTGAGATTCTCGCGAATAATGCGAACTTGTTCTTCGGCCTGTTGGATAATATCCGGACCAAAGAGTGGACGTTCCCCAGTTTCTGACCAGTTCAGAGGGGTTCGACACTTTCGTCCATATAGCACTTCGAAGGGGGACATCTTCAGACTAGCTTGATAGCTATTATTATAAGAGAACTCGGCATATGGAAGAGATTCCTCCCATTTCTTGCCGAATGAGATTACACAAGCTCGAAGCATGTCTTCGAGAACTTGGTTGACACGTTCAACTTGCCCTTGCGACTGAGGATGGAACGCAGTACTGAACGACAGATGAGTCCCCATAGCTTCTTGGAAACTCGCCCAAAACCTTGAAGTGAATAAGCTGCCACGGTCTGAACTGATAACCAGTGGGATACCGTGAAGTGAAACAATTCTGGCCATGTAGAGAGTAGCAAGCTGACTAGCAGTGATTGTCTCTTTGACCGCCAGAAAATGGGCAACTTTGGAAAGCCGGTCAATGACGACAAGAATAGCATCATTACCTTTCTGCGAGTGGGAAATCCAGTGACGAAGTCCATTTCAACATGGTCCCATTTCCATTCAGGAATAGAGATAGGTTGCAGAGTTCCAGCAGGCCTTTGATGCTCTGCTTTGATTCGGCGACAAATGTCACACTCAGCAACATAACGAGCAATGTCCTGCTTCATATTAGACCACCAGAATCTTTGACGAATATCCTGGTACATCTTTGTACTACCAGGATGGATGGACAGAGGCGTATCATGAGCTTCTTGCATAACCCTTTTAGTCTTATCCAGGTTTTTCTTCGAACATGGTACCACTAAGCGGCCTTTGAAATACAAGGCGCCATCGTCGGCGATCGTGAAGAATGAGGGCTTTCCCCTTTTGAGGTCGCGCTTAATCTTGAGGACTTCATCGTCACATTTCTGTATCCATTTGATGGTGTCCACAAGATCTGGTTTCGCAACCAGGGTATTGAGAGAACCCTTGGAAACAACATGGAGTTCCGTTTGGGGAAAAACTTCGGGAGGGGGAGCGAGTGATCCCGGGAGGAACAATATGGAGGTTCAGCCCTCTAAATTCTTCGACAAAGCGAGGGCTGAACTTTGTGGACCTGGAGGTGGTTGCAGTAAGACTTGCGGCTCAGGGCATCAGCCATTACATTAGCCTTGCCGGGGGTATATGATATATCCACGTCAAAGTCTGCAACAGTCTCCATCCATCTTTGCTGGCGTAGGTTCAAATCTGGCTGAGTAAACAGATACTTCAGACTTTGATGGTCGGTGAAGATCTCGCAACGATTACCGAGAAGGTAATGTCGCCACTGCTTCAGTGCATGAATGACAGCAGCAAGCTCGAGGTCGTGAACTGGGTAGTTTTCTTCGTGAGGGCGCAGTTGACGAGAGGCATAAGCAATCACTCTGCGCTCTTGCATTAGGACACAGCCTAATCCTTGACGGGAAGCGTCGCAGTAAATGACGAAGTCCTTCTTAGTATCAGGTGGAGCAAGTACGGGGGCAGAAGTCAACTTGTCTTTGAGCGCCTGGAAACTTTCCTGACACTTGTCTGTCCAGTCGAACTTGACACCCTTATGCAACAAATTAGTCAGAGGCCTGGCAATCTTGGAGAAGTTCTCGACGAATCGACGGCAATAGCTGGCGAGACCGAGAAAACTTCGGACTTGCTTCACATTCTTCGGAGGAGTCCAATCGAGAATAGCCTGAACTCGTTCAGGGTTGACGGCAATACCATCTTTGGAGATGACATGCCCAAGATAGGTTACTTCGGGAAGCCAGAATTCACACTTGGAATACTTAGCATACAGCTGATGTTCTCGAAGCTTCTCTAGCACAAGACGCAGATGTCCAGCATGTTCTTCCTCGTTCTTGGAAAATACAAGGATATCGTCCAGATAAACCACGACGAACTTGTCGAGGTAATCCATGAATATATAATTCATCAGACGAGAGAAGGTGGCTGGAGCATTCGTTAAGCCGAATGACATGACGGTGTACTCGTATGATCCATACCGAGTCACGAAGGCGTTTTTGGGATGTCCTCTTCACGAACACGGATCTGGTGGTAACCCAACCTCAAGTCGAGTTTGGAGAACACTGATGAGCCAGCCAGTTGATCATAAAGATCATTTCCGAGGAAGAGGATATTTATTCTGAATGGTAGCTTGGTTTATAGGACGGTAGTCTTGGACTAATCGGTTTGTCCCATCCTTCTTCTTAACAAAGAGAGAAGGTGCTCCCCAAGGAGAGCAACTTGGGCGAATGAAACCTTTGACAAGAGATTTGTCGATTTCCTCCTTAAGCTCAAGGAGTTCATGCGGCGGCATCTTGTAGGGTCGTTTAGCTATAGGGGTAGTGCCGGGTTTCAAGTCGATGATGAATTCGACAGCTCTAGCAGGGGGAATCCCTGGAAGTTCTTCTGGGAATACATCTTGGAATTCACGAACGACGGGAACGTTTTCAATGCCCTCGAGTGGTGCAGCGTTCAACGCATTCAAGGCATAAAGTCGTGCCTCGGCGTTCTGAACTAGATGAGCTTGATAAGCTATTATTTCATCAGAAGGGTGTAGCAAGATGGACGACCTTAGTGGCGCAAACTATAGAAGCAGTATGCGCTTTTAACCAATTCATTCCCAGAATGAGATCAATGCTACAGGACTTCAGTACGATGGGAGAGACAAGGAATTCCAGTCCTTCGATTTCTACAGGGACGTCGTTGCAAATCATGGAGGTTCGACATTGGCCCGCAGGGGTGTGTACTAATAGTGAAGCATCCATGTTCTCACATTTAATGTCGTGCAAGCATGCAAAACCTTCTGACATGAATGAATGCGATGCACCTGTATCAAATAAAACGGATGCTGGTACTGAATTTACGAGGAGGGTACCCATCACAGTAGCAGGCTGGTCTTGAGCTTCGCTCAGATCAACGTGGTTGGCATGAACACGACCATAAGACTTGGCATTGTTGCTGCGGGGCTGGTTGCTTCCACGGCCAGTTGCTGGAAGGGCCAGTTGATTCGGGTTCTGGTTGCATTCCCTAGCACGATGCCCTGGTTGTCCCACACCTGAAGCACAATCCATTATTGGGAGTGGGAACAGGAGCTTGTGGTGGTGGAGCTGGGAGTCTTGGCCGCCTAGTCGGAGGAGTAGGCAGACGAGGTGCAGCATAGGTCTGCCTTGGGGTAGGTGCATCCGGCTGGTACAAGCTATTGGGAATCCATATCTTGCGCTTCTGCGAGGACGGGCCCGAAGATGAGCCCGTGTCACGGTTGCGCCTGTGAGAGCTCTGGTATTCCTGCAGACCAGTTTCGACATTGATGGCTTTGTTCACCAGAGTGGCGAAATCAGCAAAATCATGCACTAGAAGTGCGAGTTTGATGTCAGCTTGAAGGCCATCCCGGAACTTCTCCTGTCTGCGTGCATCAGTTGCAATGTCCTCTTCAGCATAGCGGGACAAGTCCAGAAACTCCCGCTGATAAGCTTCCACAGTTTTGTTGCCTTGGGTGAGGTTGCGGAACTCACGCTTCTTCCGGTCCATAACTCCCTGAGGAATGAAGCGAGCACGGAAGGCAGCTTGGAAGTCTGGCCAGGTGATGATTGTTCCAGCTGGCAGTGTACGCCTGTGGCTGTCCCACCATTGAGCTGCGGGTCCCTTCAGGAAGAAGGAAGCAAAGGTGACATAGCTGGCAGGGGCTACATCAGCAGACTCCATCTCATAGGTGATGTCACGGAGCCAGTCATCAGCATCCAGAGGCTGAGTTGAGCTGCGGTACACAGTTGGGTTCAGGCGCATGAAATCCTGCAGAGTTACTGGGGTTGGCTGCTGGTTCATATTGGGGCGAGGAAACTGAGCCATCATATTCTCCATGAACTGGCGATTCATCTCAAGCTGTTGGATCATACCAGCCATGTACTCAGGCGGTGGTGGGGCGTTGCCACCACGACCACGACCACCTGGTCTAACCATCCTGCTAATATTTAACAGGGGTAGTTCAGCATTGAGAAATTTGCAAAAACAAGAATCATTCATGATGAAACATGCACAACGAAAGCAGCACGATAGATACCACATAGTAGTCGGCATATCTTACAAAAGAGATCATGCATAGAGTTCGTTACACAGTGTTCAGTACATAGACTAAGACATCATAGGCGGCACACAGGCTCGCGGCGAATGCATCTAACACTAATAAGCAAGTCTACGTCAGTCCCATGCGGTACTGCGGAGGTAGGTGTAGCCCGACAGCTGGTAGTGACGCGAAGGGAAGACCTCCACGCGAGTAGCCTGGGGTCCGCGGATACTCTGGTGCGGAACCCGACGCAGGTGGCAGGAGAGGGCCCAATGCAGGAGAGTAGCCTCCCACATCTGGCCAGCCGACGCCCTGGGGCATCACGGTCCTGGCTGGGTAGATAGCAGAACGCGACAGCTCCCCAGATCCGACGAAGGGGTGCAACATCGTCAGAGCACGGTAGAGGTGCTGACGAGTGGTGTACAACTCGTGGCGAAGAGCTCGGTTAGCTCGATCCAGCCCATCAGCATGCAGAACCAGGTTCTGATGGTAGAAGGGCTCTCGGGTGACAGTGGAGTAGGCAGCAGTGTAGTAACCCTCCGCACCAACATCGGATGCGATAGCAATGTGCCTGAAGGGGGAGGTGTCCAACTCCTGATACTCTCCACGAAGACGTGTCAGAGCAGCATAAGCAGCATCGTGGACCGCCATATCGATAGTCACTCCAACACCATGAGCAGTGTGCAGCACGGTAGTGGAGTCATACTCCCGAGAGTAGAGGTGGACGATGGCACGGTACTGCTCCTGGTTGAAGTCCTGATACTCCTCATAGACGGTGTACTCAGGGTGCCAGCGATAACCCAGATAGGTCATCATCTCAACCAACACAGCAGGTGATCCTGAGGCACCAATGGCCGTCGTGTGGCGCACGACCTGCCTCGTGGGTTCCATCTGAAAACACAGATGTTTTCACAGGAGTCAAATGACAATGTGGATAATGTTCAAATACAATTCTAAAGAATAACTAGGGCTTATCCAACTTTGGGGTGAATGTCGTAACGGGATCCTAGTGTCAGAGTTAGTAAATTCGTTTAACCCGAGTAGAAGAGAGTTCAGAGTCCCAGAGTAAAGGTCGAGGAGTAAAAGATCCTAGTACCACCCGATGGCGACGTGGGCCCGTAAGGCACACAGCCAAGTTAGTAAAAAGTTTTTGAATGTCTAGACTCGACTTCGGCCAAGGAGTGTGGAAGGGGTTCCTACAGGCAGTCGCTCTGATACCAACTTGTGACGCCCCCGATAATCGTACACTAATCATACACGCAAACGTGTACGATCAAGATCAGGGACTCACGGGAAGATATCACAACACAACTCTACAAATAAAATAAGTCATACAAGCATCATATTACAAGCCAGGGGCCTCGAGGGCTCGAATACAAGAGCTCGATCATAGACGAGTCAGCGGAAGCAACAATATCTGAGTACAGACATAAGTTAAACAAGGTTGCCTTAAGAAGGCTAGCACAAACTGGGATACAGATCGAAAGAGGCGCAGGCCTCCTGCCTGGGATCCTCCTAACTACTCCTGGTCGTCGTCAGCGGGCATCACGTAGTAGTAGGCACTTCCGGTGTAGTAGGAGTCGTCGTCGACGGTGGCGTCTGGCTCCTGGGATCCAACATCTGGTTGCGACAACCAGGTAGAAGGGATAGAGGGAAAGAAGGAGAAAGCAACCGTGAGTACTCATCCAAAGTACTCGCAAGCAAGAAGCTACACTACATATGCATGGGTAAATGTGTAAAGGGCCATATCGGTGGACTGAACTGCAGAAAGCCAGAATAAGAGGGGGATAGCTAATCCTTTCGAAAACTACGCTTCTGGCAGCCTCCGTCTTGCAGCATGTAGAAGGGAGTAGACTGCAATCCTCCAAGTATCATCGCATAGCATAATCCTAACCGATGATCCTCCCCTCGTCGCCCTGTGAGAGAGCGACCACCGGTTGTATCTGGCACTTGGAAGGGTGTGTTTTATTAAGTATCCGGTTCTAGTTGTCATAAGGTCAAGGTACAACTCCAAGTCGTCCTGTTACCGAAGATCACGGCTATTCGAATAGATTAACTTCCCTGCAGGGGTGCACCACATACCCCAACACGCTCGATCCCATTTGGCCGGACACACTTTCCTGGGTCATGCCCGGCCTCGGAAGATCAACACGTCGCAGCCCCACCTAGGCACAACAGAGAGGTCAGCACGCCGGTCTAAACCTAAGCGCACAGGGGTCTGGGCCCATCGCCCTTAGCACACCTGCACGTTGCGTGGGCGGCCGGAAGCAGACCTAGCCTAGTGGCGTTCCAGTCCAATCCAGCGCGCGCCGCTCCGTCGCTGACGTCACGAAGGCTTCGGCTGATACCACGACGCCGGGATACCCATAACTACTCCCACGTAGATGGTTAGTGCGTATAGACCAAATGGCCAGACTCAGATCAAATACCCAGATCTCGTTAAGCGTGTTAAGTATCCGCGAACGCCGACCAGGGCCAGGCCCACCTCTCTCCTAGGTGGTCTCAACCTGCCCTGTCGCTCCGCCACAAAGTAACAGTCGAGGGCCGTCGGAACCCAGGCCCACCTCTACCGGGATGGAGCCACCTGCCCCTTCAGCCCCCAACTCCGAACAGTACCACAGGTAATGTAACAGTGCAAAGTATATAGTATATGCCCGTGATCACCTCCCGAAGTGATCACGGCCTAGTAGTATAGCATGGCAGACGGACAAGAGTGTAGGGCCACTGATGATAATCTAGCATCCTATACTAAGCATTAGGATTGCAGGTAAAGGTAACAACAGTAGTAGCAAGGACAGGCTATGCATCAGATAGGATTAACGGAAAGCAGTAACATGCTACACTACTCTAATGCAAGCAGTATAGAGAAGAGTAGGCGATATCTGGTGATCAAAGGGGGGCTTGCCTGGTTGCTCTGGCAAGAGAGAGGGGTCGTCAACACCGTAGTCGTACTGGGTAGCAGCTCTCTCCGGTGTCTAGCGAGAGAAGAGGGGGAAGAAACAATAAATATTAAGGCAAGCATATGCATAGTGATGCATGACATGACAAGTAACGGCGTTCAGAGGTGCCCTAACGCGGTAGTAGGTGATACTGGTGAAGGGGGATGACATCCGGGAAAGTATCCCCGGTGTTTCGCGTTTTCGGACCGGTGAACCGGAGGGGGAAAGTTGTGTGTTCGCTATGCTAGGAATGTGTGGTGGATAAACGGGCTGCGTATCCGGAATCGTCTCGTCGTTCTGACAACTTTCATGTACAAAGTTTTTCCATCCGAGCTACGGTTTATTTTATATTAATTTTAAAAGATTTAAATCATTTTTAGGATTTATTTATTTAATTTAATCAACATTATCCAGAATAGTGTCTGCTGACGTCATCATGACGTCAGCATGACGTCAGTAGTTGACTTGGTCAACCTGACAGGTGGGTCCCGATCGTCATACTCTGTTTTAATTAACTAACAGTTAATTAGGTTAATTAGTGATTAGGTTAATCTAATTATAATTAATTAACTTAATTAATTCCTTAATTAATTAATTAATTAATTAATTTTATTATTATTATATATATTTTTAATTCTTTTTTTTAAGTTCTGGGGATGGGGCCCCCTTGTCATAGGCCCCTGGGGGCTTAACGGGCGCGGGCGAGGCTGGAACGGGGCTCCAGCGGGCGCGGCCATTGTGGCGTCGGCCGCGGTAGGTGGAGCGAGGGGGAGCCGGCAGCGAACGGCGCCGGCGAAGGGCGGCGCCGTCGGAGAGTGGTGGCGGCGGTCGATGGAGGCTGCGGCTCCAGCGACAGGGGCATTCCATGGCGCGCGTGGGAGGGCGAGGTAGGGCGCGGGCCAGCGGTGGACGGCGCCAGGCGAAGGAAGAAGAGGCCGGTGGCCACGGCGTGTCCATGGCCGGAGCGGGATGCGGGCAGAGCGCACGGGCGTTGGCGCCCAGCCCGAGCCGGCGTACGCCCAGATCGAAGGGGGAAGCCGCCGGCCACAGGCAAGCGCGGAGCAGGGGGGCGCGGGAGCGAGGCGGGCGCGCAGACACGCGCGGGCGGCGAGCGCGTGCGCGCAGGGGCCAAGCATGGCCACGGCACGACCCGGTCGCGTCGAGCGCTGGTCAGGGGAGGGAGTGGCTGCAGGCAGCGGGCGGGGCTCGGCGGTGAGCGCGCGTGCGTGCGCGCAGACGGCGCCGACGATGGAGGGGAAAGAGAGGAGGTCGGGGCCTCACTGCGAGGCGTAGGGACGTGGCAGCGGGGGTTGAGGCGGAGTCGGGGACGACGGCGCCGGCGAGGAGGAAGGCGACGGTGGCGTCGGGGGTCGAGGCGGCGAGGTCCAGGCGGCGGCGCGGGCTCCGGGCGACGACGGGCGGCGGGATTGGCGATGGGGACGGGGCGGCAGCGTTGTGGGGGGGGGCGCGGGGCGTCGGCCCGATCCCGATACAGAACTGGATCGGGGGGAGGGGGAGGGAGCGAGTGGGGCGAGTGGGGGGGAGTGGGGATCGGGTGGGTTAGGGTTTGGGGGGGGGAGTGGATAAGGGGAGGGGGGGAAGGCCGGTTGGGCCTGCGCCCGAATGGGCCGGCCAACTGGGCCAGTAGGCCGTGGGAGGGGGTTCCCTCTTTCTTCTCTTTTTTTGTTAGTTTCTTTCTTTTATTTATTTTCCTTTTCTGTCTTTATTTATTTTAAAATACTTAGGCAGTTTACAAAATTGTGTTTATTACACCATATTGACCTATGTAAAATATGGCATCTCCCGAACACTTTTGTTTTAAATTTTGAAAAACTTTTATTGTTTGCTTTGATTTTGAAATTTGAATTCGAATGGGATTGAATCATCGCGAGGTTTACAACAGTAAGAGTGGTGACGAGGCATCATTAGCAGAGGTTACTGTAGCTTGATTATCCGGGCGTTACAAGCCGGGACCCACCGGAAGGGCCTCTGTATTTCGTGAAAAAAATGTCCCCCCCGCTGACTGGTCAGACCCACCAGCTATATCTTCGCACGCAAGGAAGTGCCTCGTTATTACCCACAAAAAAATGAATACTCCCCTGCTAGCTGGGACCCACCATAGTGGGAGGCTGACTTGTGGGCCTACTAAGATGAATGGGACGGAGGGCTTTGTCAACTTAGTAAATATGAACGATTCTAGCTCCCGTGACCGTATGATGTCCATCAAACGGTTGTAGTGCTTCTTCAACCTCTGGTCTTCTTGCTCCATCCGCCCAAACAAGTGTCGGCCGTGCCGCCTGCTCCTGCCTCCCATGTCTGGCTGTGCTGCCACCGCTGGCCATGCCATCCCTCTATACTCACCCACACCTCCTGTTATTCTCCGGCGATGGCAAACTCACACCGCAGCCGAAGCAGTCAACCCATGTACTCCCCTCCGCGTGGGCATCCACTGCCGCGTTTTCCCCAGCTCCGCGTCGTCCCCTTCCTAGGCCTCGCCATCGTCCACTGCCCTGGTGCTCTCGGCGCGGAGTGGTCAATGTGGTCAATGAACGACTTCCGTCAGAAGAGTACTGTACATGGAGAGGCTGACAGCTGGGTCCACGGCTGCAGAAAGGAAGTGCCTCCTTATTACGCACAAAATAATTATTCCTCCACCTGACAGCAGGGACCCACTGAATGGGCCACCATATTTCGCGAAAAAACGTTTCCCCCCTGACTGGTGGAACCCACCAGCTACATCTTCGCATGCAATGAAGTGCCTGATAGTCGGGACCCACCTGGTCGAAGCGTACGTAGCGTTGTCATTCTGGTCGCGAACATGTACGTATATACGATCGGTCTGTCTACATGCTGCAGCGATGAACCGTGGCCGTGTAAGGAAGGGCACATGTCGTAGTATAAGCGCGCACGTGTCGTAGTAGAGGCGCGCACGTAGCATGTACACGTACGTACAACGGCCAGGATGCAAGAAAGTAAATATGGCCACGTACGTACATATGGGCGGGGTCTCGAACGCCTACTCGCGCATATGTAAGGCCAGGGCTCGTGTACATGGTTGGGTCGGAACAGAGAAGCTGCACCGTCGTTGTGTTCATGGGGAGGCAACTGGCTGGGTCGGAACAGAATGCATCGTCGTGTTCATCGGGAGCCAACCTGCTTGGACGGAACAACCGATGGAAATGAGGCCTGGCGTATCGCGGAACAAAGGAAACGGCCTTGTGTTCGACCGACCATGGTCGAAACGGGATCCTATTCATCGGGAGGGGTCTGGCGTACAGCAAAACGGAGGAAACGGACCTCCTATGATGGAAACGGGGTCCTGTTGATCGGGAGGGGTGTGGCGTACCACAAAATGAAGGAAACAGACTTGTGTTGGAGTGCTACGGTCGAAACAGGGGTCCTGTTCATCGGGATGGGTGTGGCGTACAGCAAAACGGGACTCCACGGGATATTGTTCATCTCCACCGTCGACTGCCTCCAAGGGCTACTATTGATCCACTGTCGACCTCCTCCAGCCTCCACATGCGACTGTTCATACACGGGCTCCTATTCATCCAGCCTCCACCGCGCGCTCCTCCACCGGCTACTATTCAACCAGCCCTCTCCACGGGGTCCTGTTCAACCACCCCTCCATGGGCTACTATTCATTCAGCCCTCCACCGGCTACTATTCATCCAGCCCTCCATGGGGTCCTGTTCATCCAACCCTCCACGGGGTCCTATTCATCCATCGGCTCGATCGATCTGGGTATTGTTCATCCAGCAGCAATGACCTCTACTACAACGGGGTCTTGTTCATCCAACCCCCCACCGGGAACTGTTCATCCAAACCCCCCAACAACACTCAATGTTCATCCACAGGCAACATCAATCGGCTTCAGTTAGCAGAAGTAGCGAAGGAATCACTCGGGTTCAGTTAACAGCAAGGGATCGATCGATCGCTCGGGTTCAGTAACGCGTAGCCTGTAGTGCAATCGCTCGGCTTCAGTTAGAGCCCAACGCCTCGCTTGGGTTCAGTTAGAGCCCAACACCTCGCAAACGCCTCGCACAAACGCGCGTACGTATGAGAGAAACGTGCATCGCTCGGCCCCCGACCACCTACCGTAATCGAGAACTCCCCGATATTTTCCTCGCCCTCGCTTCTACCACAGTTTTTCCTCATGGACGGCCCAAAGAATGTCATGCAGCTGCGTCTCTGGCCCACCCAGGACGAAAAGCCCATTTTTCTGTCATGATTTTTTGTCATAGAAATAGGACCCCACCACATCTATGATGATACCGGGTTTTTTCACAATTATCGTCATAGAAGTGTCATAAGTATGACAGAAAAAAAAATTTGTTCGGCCCAAAATGTCACGGATGTGTCTTTTTTTGTAGTGGCTGGTTATGGCATTAACGACTAGGTCATGCTGGCATGAGGAACTTGCACACACTCGCGAAGAAGAAGCACGTCATTGGCATCGAGGGAGTCAAATTCCTCAAGGACCATCTGTGTGGAGCTTGTGAAGATGGAAAGATGACCAAGTCCAAGCATCCCTCAAAGACTATCATGACTACCAGTCGTCCATTTGAACTGCTTCACGTGGATCTCTTCGGCCCTACTCACTATGCCACATTCACTAATGCTGCATCTTTATATGGCTTTTTTATTGTTGATGACTATTCTCGTTACACATGGGTGCATATCATCACTTACAAAACTAAAGTGCAGGAAGTCTTCGAACGATTTTCCTCGAGGGCTTCAACAAACTTCGATGTGAAGATCAAGCACATTAGAAGTGACAATGGGACCGAGTTCAAGAATACTGGTCTTGATGACTATCTTGATGAACTTGGTATTACTCACGAATTATCTGCTCCCTATACTCCTCAACAGAATGGCATCGTGGAGTGCAAGAACATGACTCTTGTTGAGATGGCTTGCACTATGCTTGATGAATATAAGACGCCTCCTCACTTCTGGCCTGAGGCAATTGATACTGCTTGCCACATCATCAACATGGTATATCTTCACAAATTCTTCAAAAAGACCTCATATGAACTCCTCACTGACAAGAAACCCAATGTGAGTTATTTCAAAGTCTTTGGTGCTAAATGTTGGATTAGAGATCCTCATCACAATTCTAAATTTGCACCGAAAGCAGATGAAGGTTTTATGCTTGGTTACGGAAAGGACTCGCACACCTACAGAGTCTTCAACACCTATCACCACAAGGTTGTTGAAACTGTAGATGTGTGGTTCGATGAAACCAACGGCTTGCAAAGAGAGCACCTACCTCCTGTGCTAGATGAAATGTCACCCGAGGAATCCATTAAGTTCAATGCTTCTGAGGATGTCATTCCTATCGAAGAATCTGCTGAAGAAGTCATTGCAGAACGTGAAGAATGTCATGCTGGTGCACCCGAGGAAAATGGCTCTGAAGAAAATGCTGAGCCCACTCAACATCATCAACCCGCTCATCCTCACGTCGCAAATGAAGTGTAGATTGAGAGAATCATCGACGACATCAAAGCACCAGGTCCTCTCACACGCTCAAAGGCTTCTCATTTGTCTAACTTTTGTGGGCACTTTGCTTTTGTCTCTATCACAGAGCCCACCAAAGTAGATGAGGCATTTCTGGAGCCTGAGTGGATTCAAGCGATGCAAGAGGAATTACATCAATTTGAGCTCAACAATGTCTGGGAACTTGTCAAGCTACCAAACCCACGCAAGCACAATATCATCAGTACCAAATGGATCTACCGCAACAAGCAAGATTAAAATGGCCTTGTGGTGAGGAATAAGGCTCGTCTTGTAGCTCAAGGCTACACACAGGTTGAAGGAATTGATTTTGATGAAACTTTTGCACCTGTTGCTAGACTTGAGGCTATTTGCATATTGCTTGGTTATGCTAACCATCATAATATCATCATATATCAAATGGATGTGAAAAGTGCATTCCTCAATGGTAAGCTTGAGGAAGAAGAATATGTTGCTCAAGCCCCGGGTCTTGAAGATCCTAAGCATCCTAACAAAGTCTTCAGACTCAATAAGGCCCTCTATGGCCTCAAGCAGGCCCCTCGAGCATGGTATGATACTTTGAAGGAATTCCTCATGAAGAAAGGCTTCAAACCCGGTTCAGTTGACCCAACTCTTTTCACCAAAACCTATGATGATGAATTATTCGTGTGCCAAATATATGTTGATGACATTATCTTTAGCTGTACTAACCAACGTTACAATGAAGAATTTGCCTATATGATGAGTGAGGAATATCAAATGTCTATGATGGGAGAATTGAAATTCTTCTTAGGTCTTCAAATTCATCAACAGCGCAACGACATCTTCATATATCAAGAGAAATATCTCAAGGATGTATTGAGGAAATTCGGCATGCAAGATTGCAAAGGCATCAAAATCCCTATGCCCACAAATGGCCATCTATGCACTGATGAAAATGGTATAGACTTCGATCAAAAGGTATACCGCTCCATGATGGGCTCTTTATTGTATCTATGTGCATCTAGGCCAGATATTACGCTTAGTGTTTGCATGTGTGCCCGTTTTCAAGATACACCGAAGGAATCACACCATAAGGCTGTGAAGCATATTCTTCGATATCTAGCTCACACTCCAACAGTTGGATTATGGTATCCCAAGGGCTCGGCTTTTGATCTCATTGGATATTCTGACTCTGATTATGCTGGTGATCGTGTGGACCGCAAGTCAACATTAGGCACATGCCATTTCCTCGGATGATCCTTGGTATGTTGGTCCTCGAAGAAGCAAAACTGCGTATCACTCTCTACTGCTGAAGCTGAGTACATTGCTGCTGGTTCGTGCTGTTCTCAATTGCTATGGATGAAGCAAACCCTCAAGGACTACGACATCAATGTGAAGAATGTACCACTCTACTATGACAATGAGAGTGCCATCAAGATTGCTCATAACCCAGTTCAGCACTCGAAGACAAATCACATCCAGATTCGTCATCATTTTCTTCGAGAACACGTGTTGAAGGGCGACATCTCTATTGAGCACGTGAATACTGAAGAACATCTAGCCGATATCTTGACAAAGCCCTTGGATGAGAAGAGATTTAGCAAGGTGCGGTGTGAGCTAAATATCTTAGAATCTTCGAATGTTCTTTGAAAAGGACACACATCCTAACACTTATGCAAAATTGATGACCTAGATGTGCAACACACGAAGCAACGTTTTTCTTCAATCAATGAAGACTAACCATCTAAGTGTGAAGAAATTAATGAAGAAGTTGATTCTTAGAGCCCTACGACAATTGTACGCGGCGTCTGAAATCATCATTCTTACACAGTGGGTCACGCCACCAACAAAAGTTGAAAATCTTCAATTTGTGTTTTTCTTCAGTTTTTGAAATTCCTCAGTTGTTCCAATTCTTCAACTTTGCAAGTCTTCACTCTTAATAGACGGCATGTAACACTATATATATATATATATATATTTGAGTTTTCAGTCCTCTACAACATTCACTTATTGCTAATTCTTCAAGTTGACTTTTCTGCTAAGTGAATGTGATCGGACCCTTCCCCCTCTATGCTAAACTCAACCCAGTCTCTTCACAAGTTCTTCATGTGCGTTCTATTTTGAAACCCATTCAAAATCTTCACTGTGTCCTTGTCAGTTGAAGAATTTGCGAATGAAACTTTAAAATATTCTTATCTGAATTTTCGGCTTTTGCCGCTCAAACCGTTCCGCATCCCATGATAAGATTAAAATACTCACCCACGATCTAACATGATCTCCACTTCTCAGTATGTTGGTGACACATGTCGCTAGGATGAGAAGGGTCAGGGGCACATTCCTCCATTTTCCTCGGACGAGCAGTTTTTCACCTCGGCTATAAATACCCCTCACCCTCCTCTTACCTCATTTACCCCGCTCGACCTCACTCCCCTCGCTCGAGCTCTATGACCTAGCGCCACCGCTACCTTTCATCATCGTTGGTGAGGCAGAGCTTCACTGCCTCGACCTTGTCGCCGTCGTACTCGCGCCGGCCGCGGAAATCTTCACTCTGCCACCGCCGTAGCTGTCTTCCGCTGCCAAGTTAGGGCGTGGAAGATCTAAATGGACGAACTTCTCAACTTCAACTCCCAGTTCATCATGTTCTTCGTCAAGGGTAAATAAAATCTATTTTTACTGCCCTTGTTGATTCTGATGATTTCCACAAAATCTTCAAAAGGTGTTTATTCCTCAACTTCCGCACTCTTAAACACCACAGTTGCATCTATTCTTGATCTGTTTCTCTAAGCAATGCTTTTCGTCAAGATTCCTCAATTGTGTGGATTTTCAATCTATACAACTCTAGAACCTAAGTCAAAGACCGCTTAGTGAAATTCCTCAAGACGCTCCTGGTTAAATTCCTCAAACTTGATTCTTTTGCAAAAACTTCTGAGAACGCATATGACCTCTCCAAATTCTTCGCACCTATACTATGTTCACAGGTACACATGTCCCCTGCTGAATCTCTAGGTTCTCATCAACTTAACTAATTTGCAGCGTTCCTTGAAGACAAATTGCATACCTCATCAGAGAATTCGATTGTTCAAAATCCCCATTTGAAGAAAATGGCTGATGGCAAAAGACCTCAGAAGGGAGGCAAGAGACCAGAAGTGAATGCTGCTTTTGAGATCCCTGATGACATGTATGAGTAATATTGTACACCTGATGAAGCCAAACATGGCAAGGAGAACAAAAATCAGCGCATGGTGCGCATTCAGAGTATTGAGAGGAGATGGGCCAGAGAATGGATGGAGTACAGATATGTGACTCCCAAGTACATGAAGAAATTCGCAGTACACCCTCCATGCCCAAGACCTCCATTGGCGCTAGGTCAAGTTGCTGATCCCTCTAGCATTAGAAGAGGTGAGGAATTACCCAAAGAGTGGGCAAAGCGGCAAGCCAAGTTGGCCAAAATGGCCAAAGAAGCAGTGAAGAAATTCAATGAAGATTTTGCTGCTACCGCTGTTGAGGCCTCTGCTAGCAAGCTCAAGAAGGCTATGCCCAAGAAGCCCGCACACAAGCCTAGTTCCTCAGCTGCAATTCCCTCATGGCCAAGTTCCTCAAAGCCCTCACGTCCAGTGCCTCACGCCACTTCCTCAAAAGCAGCTCCAGCGCCCTCTGCAAAATCCTCAGCGGCTGTTGCAAAGCCCTCGGCACCTGCGCATCTCGCCTCTTGACAAAGGAGCACGGGCATCTCTATTGCCTCAGGAGCATCTGCAAGTTCTTCAGCTCCTCCACAGTCTTCAACATGCCCCACCTTGTTGAAGAAAAAGGCCACTGCTAGACGAGGCACAAGGCCAAGTCCTCATAAGAAGCTGGTCGCCTTTTAAGTGTGGTCAAGTGAAGACGAAGCTGATGATGAAGAATTGGCTGAAATCATAAGAGACAGACAGCAAAGGGCCGCTAGAGCCCAAGGCAGTAACGTGCCACTGATGCTGGATCCAAAGTTGATCCTCGACTTCATTGATCTATGGCACAAGGACCCCAATACTCCTTTGCCTCAGCTGAACCCCACTCCTGGCCAAAGTCATGTGTTGACGACCTTCATAAATGAAGGAAAATGGAAATTTGAACAGGGGATGAAAGTGAAGAAAGCTCAGTACAAGAAAGAGCGCTTTCTTAAGAACAATGTTCTGAAGCTATCTCCTGATGAACTTGTAGTTGTGCAAACAGAAATCAAGGGACTCAGTGATGAATTTGACCGATACCATGTTGATTGGCTGGGAGCCAAAGTCAGATTTATCAAGCTAACCAAGACCCCTACTCCAAATGTTACAGCCTCATCACAACATGAAATACCTCAGGCTGAAGCATCTGCTCAGCCTACTAAAGAACATGCAAGCACACCTGATGAAAATCAGGTTGTTGATGATTCTGAAAGCACTAGGGTTGATGAAGAAATTCTAGCCACTGAAGAAACTGCCAGGGCAAGCTCTAGTGTTGCGCCTGAAGAACAAGCCAGGCCAGTTGAAGCATCTGCTACTGTGCCTGAGGAAACTGAACATGCTAAGGCAACTACATTAGTTGCACCTGAAGAAATTGCACCTATTTCCTCTACTCCTCCTGCACATATGACAAGCATCAATCTTCCTTTTGCATCAGAAGCTAAGAAAACCAACGCTGTGGAGCGAGCAGTTGTGAGAAAAGGAAAGCATCTGCATCCTTAGAGTCTTCAGCACCAAAGAAAGTGAAGACTTTGACGAGCTCTTATGCCAATCCCATAGATGTTGTTCCAATATCAAGCATGCCATCAAAGGAAATTGTTCCCTTTGGTAAGGAATATGTGATTCCTAGAGAATCATACGAAGAAAATCCTTCTGCTGCTACGTCAGAGCAGTTGGATGAAGAAATTGAAGTGGATAACATCCCTTAAACTCCTCTGGTATCATCGCCCATGCCTCAGTTCATAGTTGAAGAGGCAGTCAAAGAAGAAATTGATGATGAAGATGAGGATGTGGATATTGGGTCAACAAATCCTATTCTGAATGATGACTACTGGGAAAGTCATCAACCCAATTCACCACTTTACACCCCTCTGCAACAGATTCCTCAGTCCCATGTCCAAACTGAAGAAATCCATACGGGTTCTAATGAATGCCAAGCTTCACTTCCTTATGTTCTAGAAGAAGTTCCAGCCGCTAGTGCTGAAGAAATGGAGGCCAAGGCTGCTGCTGATGAACCTGCTACTGAAATTCCTCAGCCTGTGGCTCCAGAGGCTATGTGTCAAGAGGCTGTGAAGACTTCAACTACTAATCTTCAGCCCAAGCCACAGAATCCTCACAACAAGAAGAGAAGTTCAAGGCTGGTGACTTCTTTGATGAGCATATTTTCTTCACTGACTACAATCCTCATGACTCAGCTCGACTTCATCGCAAGCGTTTTTGGATTGTTAGCCAGATGAACTTCTATTCCTCACTGTTGTTCGATAAGGACAAGATCTTTGACCATGAGCAAATTCCTCATGTGGATATGGAGTCTCTGCCATGCTTCACCCCTGTCCTCGGTGTTCTTCATGACGTTGGGCTGCTAAACCTCTGCACCGACATCTGCGATTGGAATGAAGAACTCATTCTTCAATTCTTCGCCACGCTGCACATCACAGGAAACGTTGAAGATATCAATTCATGGGTACTGGACTTGATGACTAAAAACATTCACTACAACGCTCCGGCCTCTGAATTGCTTCATGCCGTCCCAGTCAGTCCTCCCACTGAAGGTGCAAGGCGCATCTATGATGAACCTGAGCTTTCAAATCATCTGATGAAAGTGCTGATGAAGCCTTTGAAGCCACGCCAAGCTCCAAGAATCACGTTCCTAGTGAAGGAATTGCTCTATGTGCCAAGGACGATCTACAGAATATTGACCAAAACCCTCAGTCCAATCAAGGGCCACAACTCTGATGATGAAGAAGTTGGTAGCATAATGAAGAATCTACTATTCAATATCATTCATGGTATTCCTATCAACTACCATGATTTCTTCATGTGGACTTTGGCAAATGTAGCTCTGTCACCATTTGAATTGAAACCTTACACTCCCTGGATTATGAGATTCATCAGATCAAGGTCTTCAATCAACTATAAGGCTGACTGTCAAAATCATCTCACCTACTTCCCGCCTATTGAAGTCCTCAAAAGGACTATTTCCTCAGCTGATGAGAAGGGCAAGGCTGCTGTCATTGATGAAGGCACTCGTCCATTGGATGGACAGTTTTGCAAAGCTGCCTCTTATTCCACCAATCATAACTCTGCCATGCATAATACTGCCGCAAATTCTTCAAACCAATATCCTCAAGCCACAACTCTGTGTGTGATGACTGATCGTGAGTGAGGGAGTTCCTGGATTAGGGGGTGTCCGGATAGCCGGACTATACCTTCAGCCGGACTCCTGGACTATGAAGATACAAGATTGAAGACTTCGTCCCGTGTCCGGAAGGGACTTTCCTTGGCGTGGAAGGCAAGCTTGGCGATACGGATATGTAGATCTCCTACCATTGTAACCGACTCTATGTAACCCTAACCCTATCCGGTGTCTATATAAACCGGAGGGTTTTAGTCCGTAGGACAACGTACACATCAACAACCATACCATAGGCTAGCTTCTAGGGTTTAGCCTCCTCGATCTCGTGGTAGATCTACTCTTGTACTACCCATATCATCAATATTAATCAAGCAGGACGTAGGGTTTTACCTCCATCGAGAGGGCCCGAACCTGGGTAAAACTTCGTGTCCCTTGTCTCCTGTTACCATCCGGCCTAGACGCACAGTTCGGGACCCCCTACCCGAGATCCGCCGGTTTTGACACCGACATTGGTGCTTTCATTGAGAGTTCCTCTGTGTCGTCGCCGTCAGGCTCGATGGCTCCTACGATCATCGATAGCGATGCAGTCTAGGGTGAGACCTTCCTCCCCGGACAGATCTTCGTCTTCGGCGGCTTCGCACTGCGGGCCAATTCACTTGGCCATCTGGAGCAGATCGAAAGCTACGCCCCTGGCCGTCAGGTCAGATTTGGAAGTTTAAACTACACGGCTGACATCCGCGGGGACTTGATCTTTCGACGGATTCGAGCCACTGCCGAGCGCGCCGCACTGTCCGACGAGCATGATCTAGCTCTGCCGCCGAACAGTGCCCTGGAGGCCGCACCCGCATCGGCTCGACCCTTAATTCGGAGCCAACTGCGCCGATCGAGGATGGGCGGTTGGACGCCGCCTCGGGGGCTGCGATCCCAACGGCGATTGAGCCGAACACCAGCCCCGCACTCTGCGGGACTCGTGACTCCAAGGAGCCGGACTCCTCTCCGGACTCCGAACCCTCCGCGCCCCTGCCGATCGAATCCGATTGGGCGCCGATCATGGAGTTTACTGCCGCGGACATCTTTCAGCACTCGCCTTTTGGCGATATTCTGAAGACACTGAAGTCTCTCTCTTTATCAGGAGAGCCCTGGCCGGACTACGGCCAGCAAGGTTGGGATCGGACGATGAAGAAATTCAAAGCCCACCCACCACCCACTTTGTAGCCACTGTCGACGACTTAACCGACATGCTCGACTTCGACTCCGAAGACATCGACGGTATGGACGCCGATGAAGGAGAAATGAAGAACCAGCGCCTATAGGCCCTGGAAAGCCACCTCGTCATATGACATATACATGGTGGACACCCCAAAAGAGGGAGATGGCGATGGAACAGCGGAGGATGACCCCTCCAAGAAACAGCCTAAGCGCCGGCGTCAGCGGCGCCGCTCAAAATCCCGCCAAAACAAACACGGTGATTCCAGCACGGGAGATAATAATACTCCGGAAAGCGCCGAAGAAAACCCCCTCCAGCAAGATTTAGCACAGGAGGATGGAGAAACCAGCCCTCATGAGAGAGCGGCAGACAGAGAGGTCGAGAGATAATTATATGCCTCCCTCCGAAGACGAGGCAAGCCTCGACGACGACGAATTCGTCGTGCCAGAGGATCCCGTCGAGCAAGAGCGTTTTCAACGCAGGCTTATGGCCACGGCAAGAAGCCTCAAGAAAAAACAGCAACAGCTTAGAGCTGATCAAGATTTGCTAGTCGACAGATGGACTGAAGTCCTTGCGGCCGAAGAGCATAAACTCGAACGCCCCTCCAAGAGCTACCCAAAGCGCAGGTTGCTACCCCGATTAGAGGAGGAAGCACTTGATGCGGCCGACCGGCCACCTCGTGGCGCGACAGAGAGGCCTCTCGGCCCTCCACTCAAGCCGCACCCCGTACCAAGGCACGGGAATATGCGCCGGACTTACGAGATATGTTGGAGGACAAGGCAAGGCAAACAAGATCGATCTACGGATCGCGTGGGCGCCCCACGGCTCGAGACGGTAACCGTCACGCCGGCCACAAATTCGGCAGGGCCGAACACAGTAGACAAAGCTCATTGGAGCTACGTCGATATAGCCCAGTACAGAGGCGCCGCACACCCACTATGCTTCACAGACGAAGTAATGGATCATCAAATCCCCGAGGGTTTCAAACCCGTAAACATCGAATCATATGATGGCACAACAGATCCTGCGGTATGGATCGAGGATTATCTCCTTCATATCCACATGGCCCGCGGCGATGATTTCCACGCCATCAAATACCTCCCACTCAAGCTTAAAGGACCAGCTCGGCATTGGCTTAATAGCTTGCCAATAGGATCAATCAGTTGTTGGGAGGACCTAGAAGCCGCATTCCTCGACTATTTCCAGGGCACTTACGTGCGACCCCCAGACGCCGATGACCTAAGTCACGTAATTCAGTAGCCAGAGGAATCGGCCAGGCAATTCTGGACACGGTTCCTAACAAAGAAAAATCAAATAGTCGACTGTCCGGACGCCGAGGCCCTAGCAGCCTTCAAACACAATATCCGTGACGAGTGGCTGGCCCGGCACCTTGGACAGGAAAAGCCGAAATCTATGGCAGCACTCACGACACTCATGACCCGCTTTTGCGCGGGAGAAGACAGCTGGCTTGCTTGTAGCAACAATATGACCAAGAACCCTGGTAATTCGGACACCAAGGACAGTAGTGGCAGGTCGCGTCGCAACAAGCAGAAGCGCCGCATTAACGGCGACAATGCTGAGGATACGGCAGTTAATGCGGGATTCAGAGGCTCTAAATCCGGTCAGCGGAAAAAGCCATTCAAAAGGAATCCTAGGGGCCCGTCCAGTTTGGACCGAATACTCGACCGCTTGCCAGATACATGGCACCCCCGAAAAGCCGGCCAATCACACCAAAGAGGGGATTGTTGGGTGTCAAGCAGGCAGGCAAGTTAAACGCCGAAAATGAAGACAAGGGGGCTGCATAGCGATGACGACGAGGAGCCCCGGCCGCCGAACAACAGTGGACAGAAGGGTTTTCCCCCACAAGTGCGGACGGTGAACATGATATACGCAACCCACGTCCCCAAAAGGGAGCGGAAGCGCGCTTAAGGGACGTATACGCGGTAGAGCCAGTCGCCCCAAAGTTCAACCCATGGTCCTCCTGCCCGATCACCTTTGATCGAAGGGACCATCCCACTAGCATCCGTCATGGCGGATTCGCCGCATTGGTTCTAGACCCAATTATTGACGGATTTCATCTCACTAGAGTCCTTATGGACGGCGGCAGCAGCCTGAACCTGCTTTACCAGGATACAGTGCGGAAAATGGGCATAGATCCCTCGAGGATTAAGCCCACCAAAACGACCTTTAAAGGCGTAATACCAGGTGTAGAGGCCAACTGTACAGGCTCAGTCACACTTGAAGTGGTCTTCGGATCTCCGGATAATTTCCGAAGCGAGGAGTTAATCTTCGACATAGTCCCGTTTCGCAGTGGTTATCACGCACTGCTCGGGCGAACCGCATTCGCTAAGTTCAATGCGGTACCGCACTACGCATACCTTAAGCTCAAGATGCCAGGCCCTCGAGGAGTAATTACGGTCAATGGAAACGCCGAATGCTCACTCCGAACGGAGAGCACACGGCGGCCCTTGCAGCGGAAGTACAAAGCAGCCTCTCCTAGGTAGTTCTCAGTCTGGCCACTAAAAGACCGGCATCGCCAAGCACGTGTCCAAGCCGCCCGGAGTAATCCTACAACAGACCGCCTGCATGATCCGAGGAGGCGTAGAATGCCGCCCCAACCCCAACCCTCGCAAAAAGGCGACGCCAGTACTTCCGTGTACATAACTACGCTCTAGAAATACCATGGTAAGCGGGGAGGGCACCATCACGGCACGCTGAAACACACGGCTTAAACCGCACCAGGGCCTGGCCGATTTTTTTAATTTTCTCTTACTTTCAGGACTCCACTCTTCGGAAGGCCTGTTCAGCAGTTCAATTGCGGCACAAACGATGCAAGAACCAGGGAAGCAGACAAGCCACGCCGTATTACGGAACTCCTAGGTGATCTCTATCACGAGCAGTATACCTGTTTCGCATACTATTCCGCAGCTTGCCCCTGGAACGGACATGTTACATAGTCCAACCTTTTGCTTATCGCATTAATTGTATCGTTCTGCTTTGATTGCAACCCTTTTCAATAAACAATGCATAGCTTTCATCTATTTTTGCATTACCTTTTTTTCTTTATATATGTTCCTTAATGACATGTTGCACCCGTACACTTTGGTACGGCCAAAATACGCCAGGGGCTTTAGTACCCCTCAATATGGTGTGAGAAGTCCGAACACTTTAACAAGTGCGGCACCCCGAACTTATAGCATTATATGCATCGGCTCCGAATCATGTCTTGGGTCAATAGTTGGGTTTGCCCGGCTCCTATGTTTTGGTGCCTTACGTTCTGCTATATCGGCTAAGGTAGCACTAGGAGAACCACTGCGATTGTGCCCCGGTTGAGCTGGGTCGAGCACCTCAGTGGAGAAAGCTAAAACTGACTGTCATGATGAAGCGAGAGCTGGTCGCTGTTCGAGAGGTTTTTTGAGTCCCTAAAGACTTATGCCGCTTAGGTCGAGGAGCCGGCTCTGTTCGGCCAAGGCGTGGATAGCGCCCCGAACTCGGTCTTCTGAATACCAGGGGCTTCGCCGAAATTTAAAATTATAGAATTCTATGGCTAAGTGAGAGTGTTCACGCATTATAGTCCGATTGCCTTGTTCGTTGGGCTGAGCGCCTCCCTTGAAGGACCAAAACATGGGAAAAAGAGCGCTCAGGTTTATCCCCAAACACCCCAGCACTAGCGGCACGGGGGCAGAAGCCGACGACTCGCCATCTCTCAGAATTGATAAACAGCCGCACAGAAGGTAATATTTTAAATTCAAACAGCATTGCTTAGCGCATATGAACAAGTTTTCAGCGCACAGGACAAAACGAGCGAGTTTTAATCAAAAATTACATCCCTAGAACATTCATCCGCCACAAGGCGGGCACCCTCCAGAACATCCTTGTAATAATTCTCGGGCTTGCGATGCTCTTTCCCCGGCGGTGGCCCGTCCTTCACAAGCTTCTCAGCATCCAGCTTGCCCCGGTGCACCTTAGCATGGGCAAGGGCCCTACGGGCACCTTCAATGCAGACGGAGCGCTTGATGACTTCGAGCCTTGGACAAACCTCCACCAGCCGCCACACCAGCCCGAAATAGCTCCCAGGCAGAGCCTCTCCAGGCCACAGCCGAACTATGAGGCCCCTCATGGCTTGTTCGGCCGCCTTGTGGAGCTCGACCAGTTGCTTCAGCTGGTCTCTTAGGGGCACGGGGTGTCCAGTCTCAGCATACTGAGACCAGAACACCTTCTCTGTCGAGCTTCCCTCCTCGGCTCGATAGAGTGCGGCGGCATCAGACACACTCCGGGGAAGATCTGCGAACGCTCCTGGAGAGCTCCGGATTCGGGTAATTAACAAGTAACTCATGTTTATGTGTTTGCTTTGCATAAAGAATGCCTTACCCGCCGCTATCTTATTCACCTCATCCAACTCTGGAGGGTCTTCTGGGATTCGGCCTTGGCAGACTTGGCATTTTCAATAGCCACCGCGAGCTCGGACGCTCGCGTCTTTGAGTCAAGCTCCAAACTCTCATGTTTTTCCATGAGAGCTTGGAGCTCTTTCCGTACCTTGCCAACCTCGGCCTCATACTTCTCCCACTCGGTGCGCTCCGTGGCCGCCCTCTTCTCATCCTCGACCAGCGCTTGCTTAAGGGTCGCCACCTCAGACGTGGCCCCTACAATAGCCACGATAATCCTGTCATTTTTTGCAATTGCACCTTTTTATATATATTTAAGCAAGGTATTTCTTACCTTCATTGTCCTCGAGCTACTTCTTGGCACGCCCGAGCTCTTGCTCGGACCGCTCGAGGTTTCTGCTTTAGCGTGTCCACTTCCGCAGTCAGTGCGGCGGACCCCAGCAGGGACGCCTGCACACGCATATTGACTCCTTTTTGTTAGACTCCTGCGAATTTTATTGATCCTCTATTCGGCTTTTCTTCCCGAACGCCAAACAGAGCATCACGGGCTACTGTCTATGCGGTAATATTATTTACACATTCTTTACTTACCTCAAAGCCTGTCAAAAGGCTAGTACAAGCTTCTGTCAATCCGCTCTTGGCGGACTGAACCTTCTGGACCACCGCACTCATAATGGTGCGGTGCCCCTCATCGATGGAGGCGCCTTGGAGCGCCTCCAACAGATTGTCCGGCGCCTCCGGTTGGACGGAGGTCACCGCACGGTGGGCTTGCTCCTCTTGGAAGGAGGTCCCCCGCCGGACTCTGGAACCTTTGAAGGTTCCGGAGCGGTGTCCGGCCTAGGGCCGGACTTGGGGCCCTGGGGGGTTTCATCCCCTCTACGCCTGGAGTCCGGGAGGTCGCCTCGCGGCGCCTCCAGGACCACCTCCTCCCGGATTGGAACCTGTTGGGACAACACTTCGGTGTCGTCCGTAGGGCGGGGGAAGGAAGCCGTCGGAAGTGAGTTCACATCCGACGAGTCCAGTGAGCCGCTCGACAACGCGTCGAGCCGGTCTTTGGGTGGGCTGCATAAACATATTCGACATAAGGAAAAGCTGTGCAATAAACGAATACTTTGAATTACTCTGGTATCCGGATACTTACGATTTGGCCAAGGGCTTGGCCCTGGGCGCCCACTCCTCTCCGCCGTCGTCGGCGTCGGTGGAGTAGTCCGGAGGAAGGGTTTTCCCCTTCTTGGACCCTTCGGCCTCCCCAGTTGGGGGGGGGCTTCCTTTTCTTCCCTTCCCCCGCTGGAGGGGGAGGGGTCTCTTCTTCCTCCTCCTCGTCTTCATGGGAGGAGTGCGTCTTGGATTCATCGGATGGTGAATCCGACACCTCCAGGCGCCGGGCACTCTTTCGAGTCCCCGTGGCCTTCTTCTTGGCCCTCTTCTCCGGCACCACATGGGGTGCCGGAACCAGGAGCTTCGCCAAGTGAGCGTCCGCTGGGCCTTCGGGCAAAGGAGCCGGACAGTTGATCTGTCTGGACGTCTCCTGCCAATCATGTCAAAGGTAAGGGAGTTTACATCCCGCATGGAGTCAAACTATGAAGAACCGATACCCTGTAAAGGGAAAAAACAGCTTACCGCATGAGCGTGACACTGTGTACTGAATCCGCGATCCTCGGTAGCGGATGCGGGGGCCTCGGCGCCCTTGAAAAGCACCTTCCAGGAATCTTCGTACGTCGTGTCGAAGAGCCTGCTCAGATTTGGTGCCGCGCCGGGTCGAACTCCCACAGGTTGAAAGCTCGTTGTTGGCACGGGAGGATCGGCGGATGAGCATAACCTGGACTACGTTGACAAGTTTGAGCTTCTTGTCCACCAGGGTTTGGACGCATGTTTGGAGTCCGGTCAGCTCTCCTTTTTTACCCCACGACAGGCCAGTCTCCTTCCAGGAGGTGAGCCGCGTAGGGGCTCCAGACCAAAACTCGGGGGCTGCGACCCATTCGGGGTCGCGCGGCTCGGTGATGTAAAACCACCCCGATTGCCACCCCTTCAGGGTCTCCACAAAGGAGCCGTCAAGCATAAGACGTTGGCCATCTTGCCCACCATGGCGCCTCGCACTCCTCCTGGTTGCCGCGCACCACCTTCGGCTTGACATTGAAAGTCTTGAGCCATAGGCCGAAATGGGGGCGGATGCGGAGGAAGCCTCAACGACGATAAACGCCGAGATGTTGAGGACAAAGTTCGGGGCCAGATCGTGGAAATCCAGGCCGTAGTAGAACATGAGCCCCCGGACAAATGGGTGGAGAGGGAAGCCCAGTCCGTGGAGGAAATGGGGGAGGAACAACACGCTCTTCATGGGGCCTAGGGTGGGGATGAGCTGCCCCTCTTCGGGAAGCCGGTGCGCAATTCGTTAGACAAGTATCCGGCCTTCCTTAGTCTTTTGATGTGTCCCTCCATAACGGAGGAGACATCCACTTGCCTCCCGCTCCGGACATGGCTGGAGAAAGGTTGAGGTGGGGAGTGCGGACTTGGGCGCTGGAGCTCGAGTGCGCGAGAATGGATAAGCAAGGGAGGAGAAAGGCGTAGGTGAAAAGGTGGATCCTTATCCCCTTATATGGGTGGACGCAACTACGTGTCCCCACCAGCTTGGTAAAACTCGCTTATCTCCAAGCGCCGTAATCAATGGCGCGGTTAGGTTACCCACGCCCGTATTGATGAGAACCCGG
>NW_024113902.1:0-85806 GCF_003073215.2 Triticum urartu
GAGTGCACGTCAGGAAAGAAGGGAGGTGCCCATGAGGGTGGGGGCACACCCACCCCCCTAGGGCGCGCCCCCCTACCTCGTGGCCCCCCTTCGGTCCACCGACGTGCTTCTTTCACCCATATATACCTACGTATCCTAAAACTTCCAGAACAGAGAATAGATCGGGAGTTCCGCTGCCAGAAGCCTCCGTAGCCACCAAAAGCCAATCTAGACCCGTTCCGGCACCCTGCCGGACGGGGCAATCCCTCTCCGGTGGCCATCTTCATCATCCTGGTGCTCTCCATGACGAGGAGGGAGTCGTTCTCCCTCGGGGCTGAGGGTATGTACCAGTAGCTATGTGTTTGATCTCTCTCTCTCTCTCGTGTTCTTGAGATGATACGATCCTGATGTATCGCGAGCTTTGCTATTATATTTGGTCCTATGATGTTTCTTCCCCCCTCTACTCTCTTGTAATGGATTGAGTTTCCCCTTTGAAGTTATCTTATTGGATTGAGTCTTTAAAGATTTGAGAACACTTGACGTATGTCTTGCCGTGGATATCTGTGGTGACAATGGGATATCATGTGATTCACTTGATGTATGTTTTGGTGATCAACTTGCGGGTTCCGCCCATGAACCTATGCATAAGGGTTGGCACACGTTTTCGTCGTGATTCTCCGGTAGAAACTTTGGGGCACTCTTTGAGGTCCTATGTGTTGGTTGAAAAGATGAATCTGAGATTGTGTGACGCATATCGTATAATCATACCCACGGATACTTGAGGTGACATTGGAGTATCTAGGTGACATTAGGGTTTTGATTGATTTGTGTCTTAAGGTGTTATTCTAGTACGAACTCTAGGGCTGTTTGTGACACTTATAGGAATAGCCCAACGGGTTGATTGGAAAGAATAACTTTGAGGTGGTTTCGTACCCTACCATAATCTCTTTGTTTGTTCTCCGCTATTAGTGACTTTGGAGTGACTCTTTGTTGCATGTTGTGGGATAGTTATGTGATCCAATTATGTTAGTATTGTGGAGGGAACTTGCACTAGTGAAAGTATGAACCCTAGGCCTTGTTTACTATCATTGCAATACCGATTACGCTCACTTTTATCATTCATTACCTTGCTGTTTTTATAATTTCAGATTACAAATACCTTTATCTACCATCCATATACTACTTGTTTCACCATCTCTTCGCCGAACTAGTGCACCTATACAATTTACCATTGTATTGGGTGTGTTGGGGACACAAGAGACTCTTTGTTATTTGGCTGCAGGGTTGCTTGAGAGAGACCATCTTCATCCTACGCCTCCTACGGATTGATAAACCTTAGGTCATCCACTTGAGGGAAATTTTCTACTGTCCTACAAACCTCTCCACTTGGAGGCCCAACAACGTCTACAAGAAGAAGGTTGTGTAGTAGACATCAACATGTACCTGTGACAGCATTAGAGGTGTGAGGGAAGGGGAAGAGGTCATATGCATTCTCTGAAGATTTTGAAGATAAATCAGTTTTGAAGACATTGACCTCATAGAGCGAAGACATTCACTTATTTGAAGAGAGTTGGTTCCAGATTTGTATGAATCCATGAATAAATACAAGTGATGAATCTAACTAGTTGTGAAGCATAAGTGAATATCATTTGCCTGATATGAGATGCAGAAAAAGACACATCCAGATTTGGAAGTGTAGAAACCACTTTTGGTTGAAGTGGATGGATTTGACGGATCAAAAGACAGTAAAAAGTAAGATTTATTTACCGCTAACGAACTGCTAGACGAGGAAGAGTTTGAAGCCGAGCAGTTCAATCTCCCGCGCCCTAACTTGGCGACGGAAGACACCTATGGCGGCGGCAGAGAGGACGAGGTCCGTGGCCGGCGTGAGGACGGCGTCGAAGAAGTCGCGACAGCTAAGCGCTTCGTCTTCGGCGTCGACGCGAGCTAGCGGAGGCGCTAGGGTTTGAGCGAGGTGGAAGAAGAGATAATGACCGCGCAGTGTGTGTATTTATAAGGAAAGGGACTACACAGCGTAATTACGCAGGTGCCTGATAACCTACAAGTATAGGGGATCGCAACAGTTTTTGAGGGTAGAGTATTCAACCCAAAATTATTGATTCGACACAAGGGGAGCCAAAGAATATTCTCAAGTATTAGCAGTTGAGTTGTCAATTCAACCACACCTGGAAACTTAATATCTGCAACAAAGTATTTAGTAGCAAAGTAATATGATAGTAGAGGTAAAGGTAGCAAAAGGTAACGGTAGTAAAAGTAATGTTTTTGGTATTTTGTAGTGGTGATAGCAATAGCAACGGGAAAGTAAATAAGCGAAGAACAATATATGGAAAGCTCGTAGGCAATGGATCAGTGATGGAGAATTATGCCGGATGCGGTTCATCATGTAACAGTCATAACCTAGGGTGACACAGAACTAGCTCCAATTCATCAATGTAATGTAGGCATGTATTCTGAATATAGTCATACATGCTTATGGAAAAGAACTTGCATGACATCTTTTGTCCTACCCTCCCGTGGCAGCGGGGTCCTTACGAAAACTAAGGGATATTAAGGCCTCCTTTTAATAGAGTACCAGAACAAAGCATTAACACATAGTGAATACATGAACTCCTCAAACTACAGTCATCACCGGTAAGTATCCCGATTATTGTCACTTTGGGGTTAACGGATCATAACACATAATAGGTGACTATAGACTTGCAAGATAGGATCAAGAACTCTCATATATTGATGAAAACATAATAGGTTCAGATCTGAAATCATGGCACTCGGGCCCTAGTGACAAGCATTAAGCATAGCAAAGTCATAGCAACATCAATCTCAGAACATAGTGGATACTAGGGATCAAACCCTAACAAAACTAACTCGATTACATGATAGATCCCATCCAACCCATCACCATCCAGCAAGCCTACGATGGAATTACTCACGCACGGTGGTGAGCATCATGAAATTGGTGACAGAGGATGGTTGATGATGACGATGGCGACGGATTCCCCTCTCCGGAGCCCCGAACGGACTCCAGATCAGCCCTCCCGAGAGGTTCTATGGCTTGGCGGCGGCTCCGTATCATAAAACGCGATGAATTCTTCTCTCTAATTTTTTTCTCCCCGAAACACAATATATAGAGTTGGAGTTGGAGTCGGAGGAGCTCCAGGGGGCCCACGAGGTAGGGGGCGCGCCCCCCACCCTCGTGGACAGGTGGTGGGCCCCCTAACCTTCATCTTTTGCAGGTATTTTTTATATTTTCCAAAAAGTTGCTCCATGAAGTTTCAGGTCATTCCGAGAACGTTTGTTTCTGCACATAAATAACACCATGGTAATTCTGCTGAAAACAGCGTCAGTCCGGGTTAGTTCCATTCAAATCATGCAAGTTAGAGTCCAAAACAAGGGAAAAAGTGTTTGGAAAAGTAGATACGACGGAGACGTATCGGTGCCCCTGGCAGTTCACATCTGAAGGACACGTGGCCTGCATGCAACTTATTGGAAGTTATCCCACATTCCCACGCATGCCTGGATTGTCGGGTGGTTGTTCCGGCTTCTCCGGCATTCCGGCAAAAGGGATATAACATTAAAATAGATTTAAATGTGTGTCTCTGTGTCTTCAGCTGACAAGGATTCAGTGAAGACATTCGACATGTTTCAACAGAACGCGTATGACTAGATAGATAGAGTCTGAGGAAGAAGCACAGAAGGGGTTAGGGTCCAATCACATTCACTTAGTTCAGAAAAATGGCAAGTTCGGACACATAGCTATAAGTGAATGTTGTAGAGGACTGACCACCATATATGCATACATTAGTATAAGACAAACTCAACATTGTGAGGATAAACCTTGAAGATAAATCAATGTTGAAGACAAACCAAATGCGAAGATAATGCAATCATGACGCCTAAAGAAAATCTTCAAGAAAGTTTGGTGGTGGCGTTACCCACCATATAGGAAGTATTAGACCCAGACACGACGCACAATTATCGTGGCGCTCCGAAGTCAAATTCCGCATTAATGTATTCACACTTAGAGTGTATGTCTTCACTGATTTAAGATATACGTTACTTCGTGTGTTACACATCTAAGTTTTCAACCTTCATAAGCGTTAGGATGTGTGTCCAATTACAGGACATTTGAGGATTCTAAGATATTTAGCTCACACCACAACTTGCAAAACCTTTTCTCATCCAAGGGCTTAGTGAAGATATCTGCCGATTGCTCTTCAGTGTTGACGTGAATGATATCAATATCCTCCTTCATGACATGATCTATGAGAAAGTGATGACGGATCTGAATGTGCTTTGTCTTCGAGTGTTGAACTGGGTTGTTGGCAATCTTGATGGCGCTTTGATTGTCGTAGTAGAGTGGCACTTGCTTCAGGTGGATCCCATAGTCCATGAGAGTTTGCTTCATCCATAGAAGCTGAGCACAGCAAGATCTAGCAGCAATGTATTCGAATTCAGCAGAACAGACAAGAGATCATCCAAGAAAGTGACATGTGCCAGATGTGGACTTGCAATCAACCTTGTCACCAGCATAATCAGCATCTGAGGATCCAACTAGATCAAACTCTGAGCCCTTTGGATACCTTAATCCTAGTGTTAGGGTGTAAGCCAAATATCAAAGAATTCGTTTCACAGCTAAGTGATGCGATTCCTTTGGTGTCGCTTGAAATTGGGCACACATGCAAATGCTAAGCATTATATCTGGCCTAGATGCACATAAACAGAGTAAAGAACCAATCATGGAGTGGTATACCTTTTGATCGAACTCTTTACCATTGTCGTCGGGGCCCAGATGACTTTTGGTTGGCATTGGCGTCATATACCCGTTGTAGTCTTGCATTCCAAACTTCTTCAGGGCAATCTTTGATGTATTTCTCTTGTGATATGAAGATGTCGTTGCTCTGCTGACGGATTTGAAGACCAAGGAAGAACTTTAGCTCACCCATCATTGACATATGATATTGCTCTTGCATCATATGCCCAAATTTATCACTGTATCTCTTGTCAGTGCAACCGAAGATAATTTCATCCACATAGATTTGGCACACAAACAGTTCACCATCATATGTCTTCGTGAAGAGTGTGGGATCCAGGGAACCAGGTTTGAAGCCTTTTCTCTTCGGGAAGTCTTTGAGTGTGTCATACCAAGCGCCAGGGGCTTGTTTAAGGCCATACAGTGCCTTGTTGAGCTTGTATACCATGTCAGGATGCTTTGGGTCTTCAAAGCCTGGTGGCTGTGCAACATACACTTCTTCTTCAATCTTGCCATTGAGAAAGGAACTCTTTACATCCATTTGATATAGAAGGATGTTGTGATGGTTGGAATAGGCTACCAGTATATGGATGGCTTCAAGCCTAGCCACCAGAGCAAATGTTTCATCGAAGTCTATCCTTTCAACTTGTGTATAGCCTTGAGCAACGAGACGAGCCTTGTTTCTGACAACTTGACCATGCTCATCTTGTTTGTTGCGATAGATCCATTTGGTGCCTATGATATTGTGCTTGCGAGGATCAGAATGCTTTACTAGTTCCCAAACATTGTTCAGCTCGAACTGTTGAAGCTCTTCTTGCATAGCTTGAATCCATTCAGGTTCCATGAAGGCTTTAGCAACTTTCTTGGGTTCAGATATAGAGACAAATGCAAAGTGCCGACAGAAATTTGCTAGCTGTGCTGCTCTTGAACGAGTGAGCGGACCAGGCGCATTGATGCTATTGATTATCTTCTCAATTTTTACTTCATTTGCAACACAAGGATGAACTGGACGGAGATTTTGCTCTTGCTAATCATTGTCTTCATCTTCAGCATTGACTTCAGGCTGAGCAGTGTCTTCGGGTTGATTAGGTGTAGAAATGATGATTTCTTCTTCAGCCTGTGCCTGTGAAGGTATGATTTCTCCAGTACCCATAAGCTTGATAGATTCAATTGGTGAGACTTCTTGTAGCACATTTGGCAGGTGCTCTCTTTGCGAGCCGTTAGTCTCATCGAATCGCACATCCATAGTTTCAACCACTTTATAGTGAAAGAGGTTGAAGACTCTGTAGGAGTGTGAATCCTTTCCGTAGCCAAGCATAAAACCTTCATGCGCTTTTCGTGCAAATTTTGAAGCGTGATGTGGATCCTTGATCCAGCAACTAGCACCAAATACTCTGAAGTAGCTGACGTTTGGCTTACCAGTTAGGAGCTCATAGGATGTCTTCTTTAGAAGCTTGTGAAGATAAACACGGTTGATGACGTGCATGCGGTATCAATGGCTTCAAGCCAGCACTTCCTTGGTGTCTTGTCACTACTGCAGGATGCTGCTAACTCGACACTACGATTAGAGACCCTTCGGCGAAACTGTGTGCGATGCTATAATCGCAAACGGTGGTGTAAAAAACCCCGTCAAAAAAGGTGCAAAACGTTTGCGATGGAGGATGCATCGAACACGGTTCAGATTTTAGTTGCGTGTGTGATGCGGGGCATACGGTTCACCTCAATTAACTGTTTGCGATGAGGAGGAACAAAAGAAACGGGCAGCTAGATGAAGGTGTGTGCGATATACGGCTTGCGGTTCACTCGGATGAACTGTTTGCGTTGAGGCAAGAGAACATAAACGGTTCAATATAATAAGATGTTTGTGATACGCCGCAAACAGGTTTGTAATCAGAAATGTGCGTGAATACCGATAATAACAGAAATGGTTCCCTAGTGTGGTCCGTGTTCATCTAATCATCATCTCCTTCTTGTGCTAGCTCGATGTTCCTTCTATGCTAAGTTTCCATTAATTGATGGCGTTTTATGAACACGCCACGTTTCCCGCCATTTCCTCACCTGTTTCCCGCCACCCAGCGATATTGCACATAGGCGGCGCGCGACGCACGGAGGCGACAAGCGTAGCCTGTAGCACATCCACCTATTCCAAGCATGCCAACCCACCAAAGCGCCGCCTCTGCCATCAACCTCGTCAACGAGGAAAACGAGCAGGCGCCACGGCCCGTCGAGGCTGAGGTGCTCCCCGGCAACGCGATGGACGACGCTGATACGTCTCCAACGCATATATAATGTTTGATTGTTCCATGCTATTATATTATCTGTTTTGGATGTTTAATGGGCTTTAATATACCTTTTTATATTATTTTTGAGACTAACCTATTAACCGAAAGCCTAGTTTAAATAGCTGTTTTTTGCCTATTTCAGTGTTTCGCAGAAAAGGAATATCAAACAGAATCCAAACGGAATGAAACCTCCGTGAGGATTTTTTTTGGAACAAACATGATCCAGGAGACTTGGAGTGGACATCAAGAAAGCAGCGAGGAAGCCATGAGGCAAGAGGGCGCGCCCCCACCCTCGTGGGCCCCTCGCAGCTCCACCGACCTATTTCTTTCGCCTATATATACTCTTATACCCTAAAACCTTCAGATAGAGCAACGAAGCACCTTTTCCACCGCCGCAACCTTCTGTACCCATGAGATCCCATCTTGGGGCCTTTTCCGGCGCTCCGCCGGAGGGGGATTCGATCACGGGGGCTTCTACATCAACACCATAGCCTCTCCAATGATGTGTGAGTAGTTTACCATAGACCTTCGGGTCCATAGTTATTAGCTATATGGCTTCTTCTCTCTCTTTGGATCTCAATACAAAGTTCTCCTCGATCTTCTTGGAGATCTATTTGATGTAACTCTTTTTGCGGTGTGTTTGCCGAGAACCGATGAATTGTGGGTTTATGACTTGATTATCTATGAATATTATTTGATTCTTCTCTGAATTCTTGTATGCATGATTTGATATCTTTGCAAGTCTCTTCGAATTATCGGTTTAGTTTGGCCTACTGGATTGATCTTTCTTGCAACGGGAGAAGTGCTTAGCTTTGGGTTCAATCTTGCGGTGTCCTTTCCCAGTGATAGCAGGAGTAGCAAGGCACGTATTGTATTGTTGCCATCGAGTATAAAAAGATGGTGTTTATATCATATTGCTTGAGTTTATCCCTCTACATCATGTCATCTTGCCTAAAGCGTTACTCCGTTCTTATGAACTTAATACTCTAGATGCATGCTGGATAGCCGTCGATGTGTGGAGTAATAGTAGTAGATGCAGAATCGTTTCAGTCTACTTATCACGGACATGATACCTATATTCATGATCATTGCCTTAGATATCATTATAACTATGCGCTATTCTATCAATTGGTCGGGAGTAATTTGTTTACCCATCGTAATACTTGCTATCATGAGAGAAGCCACTAGTGAAACCTATGGCACCCGGGTCTACTTTACATCATATTAGTTTCCCGTCAACTAGCCATTTCTGTCGTCGTTTATTTTGCAATCTTTACTTTTCAATCTATACAACAAAAATACCAAAAATATGTATCGTATTATCTTTATCAGATCTCACTTTCGTAAGTGACCGTGAAGGGATTGACAACCCCTTTATCACGTTGGTTGCGAGTTTCTTGTTTGTTTGTGGAGGTACTAGGCGACTTGCATGTAGTCTCCTACTGGATTGATACCTTGGTTCTCAAAAACTGAGGGAAATACTTACATAGACATCACGTCCAGGATTAGTAGTCAGACTCCTGCCTGCATCTACTACTATTACTCCACACATCGACCGCTATCCAGCATGCATCTAGTGTATTAAGTTCATGGAAAAACGGAGTAATGCAATAAGAACGATGACATGATGTAGACAAGATCTATCTATGTAGAGATAGACCCCATCGTTTTATCCATAGTAGAAACCACACATATGTGTCAGTTCCCCTTCTGTCACTGGGATCAAGCATCGTAAGATCGAACCCACTACAAAGCACCTCTTCCCATTGCAAGATAAACAGATCAAGTTGGCCAAGCAAAACACAAATATCAAAGAAGAAATATGAGGCTATAATCAATCATGCATATAAGAGATCAAAGAAACTCAAATACTTTCATGGATAAAAAATGATAGGTCTTATCATAAACTCAAAGTTCATCTGATCCCAACAAACACACCACAAAAAGAATTACATCATATGGATCTCCAAGAGACCATTGTATTGAGAATCAAATGAGAGAGAGGAAGCCATCTACTTACTAACTACGGACCCGAAGGTCTACAAAGAACTACTCACGCATCATCGAAGAGGCACCAATGGAGGTGGTGAACCCCATCCGTGATGGTGTCTACATTGGATCTGGTGGTTCTGGACTCTGCGGCGACTGGAATTGATTTTCACCGACTCCCCTAGGGTTTCTGGAATATTGGGGTATTTATATAGCAAAGAGGCGGTTCAGGGGCACCCGAGGTGGGCACAACCCACGAGGGCGCGCCTGGGCCTCCTAGCGTGCCCTGGTGGGTTGTGCTCCCATCGGAGCACCCCCCCGGCGCAGCCTTAGCCCATTAGGTGTCTTCTGGTCCATAAAAAATCTCTGTAAATTTCATCGCATTTGGACTCCATTTGGTATTGATTTTCTGTGATTTAAAAAAACATGCAAAAAATAACAACTTGCACTTGGCACTATGTCTATAGGTTAGTACCAAAAAATGATATAAAATGACTATAAAATGATTATAAGACATCCAATATTGATAATATAACGTCATGGAACAATCCAAAATTATAGATACGTTGGAGACGTATCAAAGATACCCCGAACAAACCCCTCAAAGGATTGTTTTCCATAGTAACAAGTGATAATAAATTTCAGCACACCATATAAATATTTCCTTACCAATTTCCACTTACCAAAGGCGCTTCACTCCCCGGCAACGGTGCCAGAAAATAGCCTTGATGACCCACAAGTACAGGGGATCAATTGTAGCTCTTTTCGATAAGTAAGAGTGTCAAACCCAACGAGGAGCAGAAGGATACACTACAAAAAAAGACACATCCGTGACATTTTGGGCTGAACGGAAATTTTTCTGTCATACATATGACACTTCTATGATGATAATTGTGACAATACCCGGTATCATCATAGATGTGGTGGGCTCCTACTTCTATGACAAAAAATCATGATAGAAAATGGGCTTTTCGTCCTGGGCGGGCCGGAGACGCAGCTGCATGACATTCTTTGGGCCGTCCATGACGGAAAAAACCATGGTAGAAGCGAGGGCGAGGAAAATTTCGGGGCGTTCCCGGTTACGGTGGGAGGTCGTGGGCTGAGCGATGCGCGTTTCTCTCGTACACGTACGCGCGTGTGTGTGAGGCGTTATCTCTAACTGAACCCGAGCGAGGAGTTGGGCTCTAACTGAACCCGAGCGATTGCACTGCAGGCTACGCGTTACTGAACCCGAGCGATCGATCGATGGCTGTTAACTGAACCCGATCGAGCGATTCCTTCGCTACTACTACTAACTGAAGCCGATCGAGTGGATGAACAGTGAGCGTTGCGGGAGGGGGGGGGTTGGATGAACAGTGAGCGGTGGCATTGCCTCTAGATGAACAGGACCCCGTGGTGTGGTGGAGGGCTAGATGAACAGTAGACGGTGGAGGGCTGCCCGTGGTGGGGTGGTTTAACAGGGCCCCGTGGTGTGGAGGGATGGATGAACAGTAGACGGTGGAGGGGTGGCTGAACAGTAGCCGGTGGAGTAGCGCGCGGTGGAGGCTGGATGAACAGGAGCCCGTGGAGGCTGGAGGAGGTCGACGGAAGCCCGTGGAGGCTGGAGGAGGTCGACGGTGGAGATGAACAGTATCCCGTGGAGTCCCGTTTTGCGGTATGCCACACCCCTCCCGAGGAACAGGACCCCCATTTCGACCGTAGGAGGTCTGTTTCGTCCGTTTTGTGGTACGCCACACCACTCCCGATCAACAGGACCCCCGTTTCGACCGTAGGAGGTCCGTTTCCTCCGTTTTGCGGTACCCCACACCCCTCCCGATCAACAGGACCCCCGTTTCGACTGTAGGAGGTTTGTTTCCTCCGTTCTGCGGTACGCCAGGCCTCGTTTCCGTCGCCTGTTCCGTCCAAGCCCTCCCGATGAACACGACCACGCATTCCGTTCCGACCCAGCCGGTTGGCTCCCACGCGTTCTGTTGCCTCCCGATGAGCACGACGCATTCTATTGCCTCTCAATGAACATGACGCATTCTGTTGCCTCCCCATGAACACGACGCATTCCGTTGCCTTCCCATGAACACGACGCATTCCGTTGCCTCCCCATGAACACGACGACGACGCTGTTTCTCTGTTCTGACCCAGCGATGTACACGAGCCCTGGCCGTACGTATGCGCGAGTAGGCGTTCGAGACCCCGCCCGTATATACACATACGTGGCCATATTTTCTTTCTTGCACCCTGGCCGCTGTACGTACGTGTACATGCTACGTGCGCACCTCTACTACGACACGTGCGCGCCTCTACATCGACCAGTATGTACGTACACGTTCGCGACCAGAATGACAACGCTACGTACGCTTTGACCAGGTGGGTCCCGACTGTTAGGCACTTCCTTGCGTGCGAAGATGTAGCTGGTGGGTCCCAGCAGTCAGGGGGCGAATCGTTTTTTTGCCCGGTCGCACTTCCTTACATGCGAAGGTGTAGCTGGTGGGTCCCAGCAGTCAGGGGGAAACGTTTTTTTCGTGAAATACGGTGGCCCGTCCGGTGGGTCCCCGCTGTCAGGTGGAGGAATAATTATTTTGCACGTAATAAGGAGGCACTTCCTTGCTTCGGCCGTGGACCCAGCTGTCTGCCTCTCCACGTACAGTCCACGTCTGATGGAAGCCGTTCCTTGACCACGTTGACCACGCCGCGCCAAGAGCACCAGGGCGGTGGACGACGGCGAGGCCTAGGAAGGGGACGATGCGGAGCCGGGGAAGACGCGGCAATGGATGCCCACGCGTAGAGGAGTACGAGGGTTCACTGTTCGCTGCGGTGTTAGGCTGCCGTCGCCGCAGAATAATAGGGGGTGTGGGTGAGTAGAGGGATGGCCTGGCCAGCGGTGGGAGTAGTAGGGGACGGTGAGGCCTCCGCCGCATCGCAGCCGGCCACGGGAGGCAGGAACACGAGGCATGACCGGCGCTGGTTTGGGCGGCTGGAGCAAGAAGTCCAGAGGTTGAAGAAGCACTACGGCCATTGGATGGAAATCGTACGGTCAGTGGAGCTAGAATCGTGCATATTGACTAAGTTGACAAAGCCCTCTGTCCCCGTCAACTTAGTAGGCCCACAAGTCAGCCTGCCACTATACTGGGTCCCAGCTAACATGGGGAGTATTCATTTTTTTTGTGCGTAATAAGGACGCACTTCCTTGCGTGCGAAGATATAGCTGGTGGGTCCGAGCTATCAGCGGCGGTAACATTTTTTCGCGAAATACAGAGGCCCTTTCGGTGGCACTACAAGAAATATGTCAACTTGTGACCACCACTATTGGTCACTGAATGGTCACAAATTTCTATTTGTGACCTTTTTGTGACCAAAAACATAAGGTCAAAAGCTGGCCGTCATAAACTGACTATAGCGACCTTTCTTCTGGAATGGTCGAAGACGTTTATGACCAAAATACGTCTACTGTGGCGTTTTGGTCACTAGCAACCTCCCCAGGCCACGTAGGCATCCGGCGTGGCAATCTGATGTGGCACAAGAATCAGCCCGGTCCAATTCGGTGTTTATATGGGCCGAGCCCATTAATTCAACCCATTTATATTTATTTTTCCTGTGAATTTTTTGTCAGCTTCATGGACCAAGCCCAACATTGCAGCCTTTTTATTTTTGGCCCATGGCCTTTTTATCTCAACAGTTTCAATTTTTTTATTTTTTTCTAAATTGGGTTCACTAGTCAGGTGGGTCCCCATTGTCAGGTTCTAGTACTGGGCCCTAGCCATCAGGGCAATATTCTTCATTTTTTTTATTTCACGCAAATAAATACCTGGTATTTAAATTGGCACACAAAAAACACACGAAATACTTCAAATATTATCATCCATCAAAGTGCTACATCATATAACACACATACAAATGTGATCAGCATCAAGTTTACAATCAGATAACACACATACAGCCCAAGTCTATCACAGGAGCCCTACAAGTTCTGCTACATCATATAACACACAAAAAGGATCAGCATTATTCCAATGAAGTAGCTCCCAGAACTAGCACACATACAAGTTCTGTTACTCCCAGAACTAGCTCAATGAGGTAAAACTATGCTTCATCCCACTTTTTTGTCCTGAATGAAAGGCCAGCATCTGCACATTATAGAACAAAATGTTTAGGAACAAAATAAAAGTAAATCTAACGGCAAAGTATCAAATAAAACAAAGTATTAAAAATTGCAGTAATTTAGTTGGCAGGTACGCAATACCATGGTTTTAATTTAACGGAGTTTTTTAGAGTATTCAGAATACAGAGCAAGTGTTTGGCTACAACACAGAATGCTGTAAAATGTGTTGACTAGCCCTTAGGCAATCGCATCAAGCTAGCCGATGTGGCAACAATGCAAAAACGAGCTGGTTGGTTGTGTACTGTTTCTGTTATTTTAATCTAGCTAAGCAGGTTGGCTAGCCCTTGACATTCAGGTCCATATTAACTAAAGCATACATAGACAATAGATTTTGGCATGCTAGAATTCTTACTGCAAACAAGATTGTTTGTCTAGTAAATTATTTGTTAGGAACATCTCAAGTATACAAGAAAAAGGATAATGATTCATTATCCATATGAGGGTGACCTCTGTGGTGCAGTCTATTAAGCACGAGTGCATTAAGAAACCCCGAAACAAAACCCTAAGTAACAAGATATCAAGCAGAGGCCCACAATTCAATGTATTTCAGGCCATGGGGGCACCAAACTGTATAACCATGCATGCAAAGGAAGCAAACAACACAAATAATGGCATTTAACAAGTGCACCAATAGTTGCATTTAAGGTAAACAAGAGCTGCATAGCAGAGTGCAAGAGAATGACATCATAATTATTTCTTGCTGCAATCTAAACAACATCACCACAAGTTCTATGATGCATCCAAACTTGTGAATTTGTGCACAGATCCAAGCATGATACTACGTGAGCCAGAAGTGTGTTGTAGATTGCCTTTGCCAGGGAGACCTAAATGCAGGAAGTGTGCCACATACCCAAACAATATCACGGACATAAGCTAATCAACGGAGGAAGAAGGAGGACACCGGGACATAACTTGTACATGAAGATGTCGCAGTTTGCAAGCAGCCCTCCTTCTCCGGCTCCCACTGCGCACATGAGGTCTTCCAGGGATATGTTGTTCACCTGATCACCACCTCCCTGCATGCCACACACACACACTGTGCAAGTTAGATTACATACAGACAGCTAACATGCCTATACTATAGCATCAACATGAGCCCTATACTATAGCATCGGTTGGGTAATTGGGCTTGAACAGTAAACGAGTAGCATCCAGTATATGAGGCTAAATAACAAGGGAAGTTTCAAAGTCCCTGAGTAATGAAAACAAAGGAAAGTTGTGATTCAAACAGGTTCAGACTTTTAGAGTAACGCTAAAATTAGGAAAAGGCACTTTTTGTCAATCACATGCTCAGATCAGAGGCAAATGGAGATTCAGTCTGAAACTATGAATTAGTCGTCGCTAGAAATTCAGACTAGGAAGCCCTGCATATTGCAATTTGGTAAACAGAGAAGAAGTGGTTCAGAGACAGTGTGTGTGTTCACATGTCTCAATACTAAGGATAACACATGAAGATAAGTACATTAACTACTAACTAATCACAAAGATATTAGCATCAAGCCATCTTAGTCAATTAGGGGCAATAGAGCACATGTAAGGCAACACTGGAAACAAGCGAAGGAGGTAGTATCTGCATATATAATATAACTGGAAAGCAGCTTCATGCCTAAGAAAAATGGATGGGTCGGTCACTTGCCTTGACGATGTTCTCCATTCCTTTGGTGATGAAGTAGTTGAAGGAGTCATTGTGCTCCTTCACGAGACCTCTGACCTATGGATTCAATCAGCCAGACATACACATGTGTCAAAGCAAAGGAATCGATGTGAATTGAGGCATAAATCAAATGACACACGTGTCATACCAAACGAATTGAGGCATAGAACAAATGAGTAACCCCGTTGAAAGGAAAGGTGGATCAACTAGCGTACGACAAAGAGGAACCCAACCCTGTGCATTCACAGGACCAAATAATTGATCAACCCACCTGCCTCAAACGCAAAAGCTGCAAGATCTTCTTGGTCTTTGGGTGCATAGCATTGATACTATAGTAAACATTTCAAAAAATTAACATCAAAACATGTGCACACAAATCTAAATCAATGCAGATAGCAATGGTCAAGTGGCAAGTGATGCCTTACCCACGGATATGGACGACAAACAACAGCTTTGCCTCGGGACTGACATAGAACCCACCCTTCATCCGGGCCTCATGCTTAAGTTGCACCAGCTCCTTGTCCTGCTCACAACACCCACATTAGCATTCCATCGGGCAGAAACACAAACATGTCAATGATCAATCGAGCTAGATTAGACCTATGTGGTAGTGGTACATATGTTGGACTACAACAAAACAAACAGAATTTGAAGGAATTAAACAAAACTAACACGACTCTACATAGATATCAGTGGACTCGCGGTAATGTACATCACAAAAGCAAACAAAAATGGACAGGTATGAACAAATCTCGCATATAGAACTAGTAAACTCTAATCAGCCTTTCCCTATCGACTGAAGGAAGGTAAAGCATATAGTTGAATATAGTCCAAATTCCACATGGTAGCGCGGCAAAACCTAATCAGTGGTACAACCGTGTGTAGCAATTTTGTAGAGCGAGAATCTAATCAACATCCACGAACGAGCAAAGGGCATTGGATCGAGCGATTTGACCTGGGCCTAATACTCTCCGGCGTACTGCTTGGCGCGGGCGTAGATGACCTTGGTGTTCTCCACGTCCTTCTTCTTCTTCTCGTCGGCGACCTTCTTCTTCTTCGCGGTGACCCAGAGCTCTCCCCTCTTCCTCTTGAAGTTCGCCGACTGCGGCACTTGCACCTTCGCCGCCTCGGAGGCCATCTGCGCGGACGCAATCAACCACAGATCCTTCAGGCTTAGATCGAGACGGGGAGGGCACGGCGGTGGGTTCGAGCGACCGGTGCTTACCTCGATGAGCTGCGCCTCGTGGGAGAGGAGACGGCGAGGGTATGGGGAGAGGCGGCGGCGGTGACGGGGTTGAGTGCGCAGATTAAGTAGGGAGATGGGAAACAAGGGCACAGTGGCCGTGGGAGGAGGTGGTCGCCGCGGTCGAATGGATCTGGGATGCAGAGGGGAGAAGGAGAGGCTAGGGGCGCCGGTTGTGGAGTAGAGGGCGGAGGGGGCGGCGTGGGCGGTGGGGGCGGCGGGTCGTTGATGGTGGCAGTGGGGGCGGCGGCAAAGCAGGCAGACGGTGGGGGAAGATGGTGGGTGGTGGCGCATCATCGGGAGCTAGGGTTGGGTGTGAGAGCAGAGTGGCCGTGTAGGGAGAGGAAGAGAGAGGGGTTCGAGCGGTTCGGTGGGAAAGAAAGGAGGCGGGGGGTGGATGAAAAATTACCACGAGGATAGAGCTAGGGTTGGTGTGGAAGGATCGAGGACTACCGTTGGATCAGCGAGCATCCAACGGTGTTTGATGCACGATCCGCGTGACACGTCTATGGACCAATCATAATGCAGTATGATGTTATGACCATCTAAATTGGTCGTAGTTGACTAAAAATAACGTGTTAAAATCATGTCAGCAATTTTGTGACCTGAGAAATTCAAAAAAAAGAATATATTTGCATAAGTTTGCATCTTGAAATAGTTTGGTCAAATGAGATTATATTTTGCACAATTTTGCATCTTGGAATAAAAACAATGTTGCCTAAAAAAGTTTTCATTTTCTTTGAATGAAAAATTCATTTTCTATTTTTTGAGTGCCCAAAATGAGTTTCTTTGTGAAGGACCTATCATGTATTTGTTGCAAAATTAGACCAAATCAATTTTATGAAATATTAGGCCATATATAATGCACAATTGACAAAATGGTTGGGTGTCAAAAGTTTCGATCCACCTCTCGTGAAAAAGACAAATTTCCGCCGATTCAGCAAAAAGCGGGTATTTGAACTGCAGGTGCCTCATAGTTTTCTCTTTATTTTTTTAAAAATCATTTCTAGGTACATAAGTATCTATTTAATCAGAGAAACACAATAATTTTTCCAAAATTCAACCACTAGCTAGGAACGGTCATTCCCGTCGTTTTGACCGCATTTTGAAATGGGCATAAAAAATTCAAAAACAATCAAAAAATTGGGAAACCTTCGCATTGTGTCATTATATGTGGGCAAGTTCCCAGGGAAAATAATAAACTTGTAATATGGCAATTATTTTAAAAAGTGTTCTCAGAAACGAGCTATCACGTGTGGAGATCAATGGCTTTGAAGCCAAATGATCAATCTTATGGCCACATTCATGGCATAGTTTGTTCAAATGATCTCATATTGTGCACAAGGGTGCATATTGGAATGGAAAACAATGTTGCCTAAGGAAGTTTTATTTTTCTTTGGACGAAAGAACCATTTTCCATTTTTCGAGTGCCCAAAAGGAGGTTTTTTTTGTGAAGGACCTCCCAAATAATTGTTGCAAAATTGGACCAAATCATTTTTCTAAAATACTAGGCCATATTTAATGCACAGTTGAACAAATGGTTGGGTGTAAAAAGTTTTTATCCACCTCTGGTGAAAAATACAAATTCCCGCCGATTCAGTTGGAAGCGGGTCAAATTTGAACTGTAGTTGCCTCGTAGTTTGCTCTTTATTTATTCCAAAAATCATTTATAAGTACATAAGTATCTATTTAATCAGAGAAACACCAAAAAAATTCCAAGATTCAACCACTAGCTAGGAACGGTCATTCCCTCCGTTTTGACCGCATTTTGAAACGGGCATAAAAAATTCAAAAAAATCAAAAAATTGGAAAACCTTCGCATTGTGTAATTATATGTGGGCAAGTTCCCAGGAAAAATAATAAACTTGCAATATGGCAATTATTTTAAAGAAGTGTTCTCAGAAACGAGCTATCACTTGTGGAGATCAATGGCTTTCAAGCCAAATGATCAATCTTATGGCCACATTCATGGCATAGTTTGTTCAAATGATCTCAAATTGTGCACAAGGGTGCATATTGGAATGGCAAACAATGTTTCCTAAGGAAGTTTTCTTTTTCTTTGGATGAAAAAACCATTTTCCATTTTTCGAGTGCCCAAAAGGAGGTTTTTTGCGAAGGACCTCCCAAATAATTGTTGCAAAATCGGACCAAATCATTTTTCTAAAATACTAGACCATATTTAATGCACAATTCACCAAATGGTTGGGTGTAAAAAGTTTTTATCCACCTCTGGTGAAAAAGACAAATTCCCGCCGATTCAGTTGGAAGCGGGTCAAATTTGAATTATAGCTGCCTCGTAGTTTGCTCTTTATTTTTTCCAAAAAACATTTATAGGTACATAAGTATCTATTTAATCAGAGAAACACCAAAAAATTCCAAGATTCAACCACTAGCTAGGAACGGTCATTCCCGCCGTTTTGACCGCATTTTGAAACGGGCATAAAAAATTCAAAAAAATCAAAAAATTGGAAAACCTTCGCATTGTGTCATTATATATGACCAAGTTTCTGGGAAAAATAATAAACTTGTGATACGATAATTATTTTAAAAAAGTGTTCTCAGAAATGAGCTATCATGTGTGAAGATTCATGGCTTTCAAGCCAAATGATCAATCTTATGGCCACATTCATGGCATAGTTTGATGATCTCATATTGTGCACAAGGGTGCATATTGGAATGGCAAACAATGTTGCCTAAGGAAGTTTTCATTTTCGTTGGACAAAAAAATCATTTTCCATTTTTCGAGTGCCCAAAAGGAGGTTTTTTTGTGAAGGAACTACCAAATAATTGTTGCAAAATTGGACAAAATCATTTTTATAAAATACTAGGACATATTTAATGCACAATTGACAAAATGGTTGGGTGTACAATTTTTTGATCCACCTCTCGTGAAAAAGACAAATTTCCGACGATTCAGTTGGAAGCGGGTCAAATTTGAACTGCAGCTGCCTCATAGTTTGCTATTTATTTTTTCCAAAAATCATTTCTAGTTACATAAGTACCTATTTAATCATAAATACATGGTTTGGTGGCGATACGTCGAGGTTTGGGCGGTGGCCGAGGGCCCCAACTCTAGAGCGCGTAAACTCGCATGGCCGTCGCGTGGTCACCGCGTGACCGTAATGTTGCCATGTCTTCTGGGCGGCCTAGGCATGTCTAGTGGGTTGGCACTCCCCAGGTTGGTGCTAGGAAGAAAATTACAACATAAGATTCTCACGAGGAGACCGATCGATGCTCAAACATGAATTAGCAGCCAAGTGTTTGATTAGCGGTACGGGAAATGCACATAGCCAATGGGCGTGAGTTTTGGCTGAGGATAATAATCTACTAAGGAGAATTTATTCACAAATTTTTAGCTCAAAAGGAGGATCCTAGGTGGTACTTGCTTTGCAAAGTACCACGCTGGACAAAAATATGAATGTTGAAGCTGGGCTCAAAATAATGAATGGATTGAGCTGAAATTTTGTGGAGGATGGTTATTTGGGCATAGGAAAGCATTGTAGAAAATTTATACCGTTTGTACATGCCAAAGTAGTACTTCCTTCACAATGCTCTTCTATGGACAGAAACTTGGGAAAACTAGTGAGAGAGATCGGATGAATGCAATGAGCTCAAAATTGGTGTAGGTAAGTTACTTAGGTATGGTCATGCGCTGGTAAATTTTCAGATCATTTGGGTAAGCCTAGCTAGTACTTACTTCACAAAGCTTCTCTCGAGGTAGAAACTTTGGAAATTTCCTGAGAAAGATTTACTAGGAAAATTGAGCTGAATATTATCATGTGGCAATGATTTGGGTATGGAAGAGTGCCCGAAAAGTTTGAGGGTAATAGGAGGGGTCTATATAACACTTGCTTTGCAATGTGCCAATTTGGCCATAAAATATAAATTGAACCTGGGCTCACATAGGTGATTTGACTGAGCTGCAATTTGGAGGAGGGTGATAATTTGGGCATATGAAGAAACTGTATAAATTTCATGTCATTTAGAGATATAAAAAAGGTACTTCCTTCACAATGCTTCTAGGTGGACAAAAACTTTGGAAATTTGCCGAGGAATATTTGCTAGGCAAATGGAGCTGAATTTTGTCATGCGGTAATGATTTGGATAGGAAAGAGTGCCCAAAAATTCCTAGGGCAATCAAGAATATATAAATAGCACTTCATTCATAAAGTGTTGTTGTGAACATAATAGGAAAATGAATATTGTTGAATTAGTTTTGAACTAGGCAAGGAAGGATTTTTACATATTTGATGAAGATATGACCCAAAGAATTTATGAGATTTTTTTGGGAATTTTGGGAATGATAGAAATATAGGTTGCTTCACAACCTAGGGCAAAAACTGCCACATGGACATGACACATAGGCAAAACTGATGAGATGGCGCCTAGTCATCACAACCCACCACAATCTACAAGGCTATGACCATCTATATTGGTCATGATCAGCTAGAAATAAGGCAGCGGACTAGCACTGTTTGCTTTGTGACCATTTCGTGTAAGGAAATTACGACCTTTCTGACCAAAATGGTCGCAATGGTTTAGGGTTTGGAGCCCCCTGAACAGCTTTTGACCAATTGGTCTAAAATGGTCATAGATTTATGACCAATTCTTCGAGGGTCACTGACAGAAGGTCATAAGTTGACATATTTCTTGTAGTGTGGGTCCCTGATGTCAGGTGGAGGAATTATTATTTTGTGTGTCATACGGAGGCATTTCCTTTCGTGTGGCCGTGGACCCAGCTGTCGGCCTCTCCACGTACAGTCCACATCAGATGCATGTCGGTTGTTGACCATGTTGACCAGGCCACGCCAAGAGCACCAGGGCGGTGGACGACGGCGAGGCCTAGGAAGGGAACAACATGGAGGAAGGGAAGACTCGGCAGTTGTTTCCCACGCGGAGGGGAGTACGACTGTACGAGGGTTTACTGGTTTGTCTGCCATCGCCAGAGAATAACAGCAAGTGTGGGTGAGTAGAGGGATGGCTAGGCGAGCGATGGGAGTACGGTGGTGTTGGTGTACTAGAGTAGGGGTACCCTAGTATCCCGAACTTGTGCACGGGCAGTCACAGCATCCCGCGGCAAGGCTTGCCGGGTGACCGCCAAGGTCCTCTGTGGTTCCTTTGGAGCCATACAAGAACAAAGTATCCAAGCCAAGGAGACAAGACCCCGGCAAGAGGAGCTTGCCGGGAAGGCCAACCAAGGCATCTCAAGACCCCGGCAAGTGGAGCTTGCCGGGAAGGCCACCCAAGGCATTTCAAGGAACTTGCCGCGACGCCCGCGGGTCTCGGCAAGGCCCGGTGAGCGACAAGCTCCCGGACGCGACAAGACAACGACCACGGCAAGGCGCTTGCCGCGGCAAGCCACCACTCTGTGCCTGCGCTCCAGCACATCCGCCAACGTGTCGCTCTGGGACCCTTCCAGGTGTGCGTGGCGGGAGGCTGTGCAGCCAGCGGTGCGCGGTGGCGAGCGGCGCTGACAAGATTGCCATCGTGGCGAGCGGTGGCGCCCCTGACGGTCCCTTTTGCACTATTTAGGTGACACAGACGGGCATTTAATACCCTTGTCCCCTGCCGTCAGGGTTAGGTATGATACACTGTAGCAGGTAGCTGTACCTACCGCAGCACCTTTCCATTTTTACCCTTGTCCACGTTGCCACCTGTCGGTGACCCCTTGAGCATATAAAAGGAGGACCATGCGCAACGTAGAGGGAGGGAGCTAGTTCGGAGAACACTCACGCTCAGTCTGGTTAGCTGCTGGTGTGTACTGTAGCACTCCGCGCTCCCGAGCAAGAACTCAATACAAACCACAAAGCAGGAGTAGGGTTTTACGCATCCGTGCGGCCCGAACCTGGGTAAACTGCTCGTGTGCTTCGCCTCGATCTGCTCTTCGTGCGACCTCCGCCCCCGCCGAACCGAAAGGGACTCGGCCCGCCGGTCCCATAGGTGTTCGTGGATCAGTCCCCCGACATCTTTGGCGCGCCAGGTAGGGGTCAAATCGAGCCACTGGCCAGACACCTTTCGCTCTAGTCTATGGAGCATAGGTAGTTATCCCCACGGAACTCGTATACGGGTCACCTCGAGTGCTCTCTTATGATGAGCTCGAGCAAGAGCAGCTGCGACAAGATGACGCGCTGCTCCTTGAGGAAGATCATCTTCAGGCTGCTGTGCGAGCTGCTCGCTACCAGCAAGCTTTGCGCCGCTACCATAGCCGCAAAGTTAATGCCAGAAGTCTCGAGGAAGGCGACCTTGTTCTTCGGCGTGTTCAGTCCGCCAAGAATTCCAACAAGTTGACGCCGAAGTTGGAAGGCCCTTACCGGGTGAAACGAGTCACTAGGCCTGGCGCTGTCCGCCTTGAGACCGAAGATGCCATTCCGGTGAGCAACTCCTGGAACATTGAGCATCTTCGTAAGTTTTACCTGTAATGCACAGTTGCCGGAACCTGTTCCGGCAACCACCTTTTGTACAAGTCTTGCCGCTGTTGCATGTAATCCTTTGTACAAAGCCGGGCACAGACCCCGCGCATAAGTAAATCTCATGTGCTCCGCACATCTTGTCAATTTCATGCATTCTATTTTTTGCATATGTGATCTGACACTTTGTGCAGCACCTACTCCCCGGTAAGCAATAACGAGCCGTAAGGATCCATATCTTTATTTTCTCTTCTTTCTTTTTTCTCAAGAAAAGGAAGGTTCCCCTCGCCCACAAGTTTGCCGGGGGGGAAGGAAGAAGATAATGGTATGGGCCAGGCGTCGTTCAAGAAAGTTTCGCCTTGCCGAGAAGCAAACAACAGAAAAGCTAAGTTGCCCAAGTTTGAGCAATCAGATTTTTTAAATTTTTCAAGTTATCTCCCTTGAACGACCGCACTTTGTATGGAAAACCTGTGCGCGGAGGAACCAACTCGTAGCTAGTTGCGCCCTTACCTTGTTTCGAGTCCGCTCAACAACTTAAGTGAGCTGCAACTAGTTGCGACAAGGTTTCTTGTCGGTAGCGGCACCGCCAGCAGGCTGCTGACGTCCCGCACTCAGCGCTCGCGGCTCAGGTTCCTGCACCGGCAAGTTCCCTAAAAGCGTAGGGCAAAGACATTCAAAGGGAGGAATCAAGTAAAGGGAATAACATTGCAGTCATTACCCAAAATAAAGTTATATTACAAAGATAGCTTGTCGCAGCTCTAACAGATTGTTTTCATAACATGATAAACAACGACAAGGAAAGAAGAAACAGGCGGCCTAGTCTACGCGATCGCCTTCGATCCTCTTGATCCCGCTCACCTTGTCCACAATGGGTGCGACAAGGGTCTTGAGCGCCTCCAAATCAGCATCCGGCGGCAGGGTCCTGAGGACGTTGGTGAGGTTGAGGCCCGGATTGCGGAAGGCCACCTTCACCAACACTTTCTGAAGAGCTCCCGCGCAGATTTTGCGCGACTCGTCGGCCAGCTGCTTTGGGATCTTCTCCCGGAGCCGCTGAAGGGCCGTCGCCACGCCTTTGAAGAACAAGACGAGCTTGGCGCTGGGTTGGAGGTTCTCGTCGGAGGGATACCCGAGATCCTCCATCCCCAGCTGCGCCAGCTCCCTGTCAATGTCTGTGGCAGCATTCACAAGACTCTCCGTCCAGTGCTCCAAAGTCTCCCTGAAGACGTTTTGGGTGGCGGCAACACTCTCTAGCAGCGCCTTGTCGGCCTTGATCTCCTCCTTCAAGGCCGCCTCCTGCTTCTTGGCGCCGTCCAGCGTCTTGGTCAAAGTGGTCAGCTTCGACTCAAGATCCGCGTTTGAGTCCTTGGCGGCGCTGAGCTCTTTGCCCTTCTCGGCGAGATCAGCCTCCAGCCGCGCCACATTCGTCTCCAGCTCCTTCTTGGCGGCCTCGGCGGCTGCGGCAGCGTCCTCCGCTTGCTTAAGGGCTCCGCCGAATTGTTGCTCGCGCGCGGCAAGCTCCTCCTCGTGGGCGTCAAGATTGACCTTCCGCTGCGCCAGCTCGCCCTCTTCCGCGGATAGCTTCACAGCGGCAAGTCGCTGTTGCTCTTCGACTTCGGCCTTCTCGAGGAAGAAGACCTTCTGTGCTTCGGCGAGCTGCTCCCGCTCCTCCGCCAGGGACCGGAGGGCTTCCCGGTGGAAACCCCCGAGCTCCTCCGCGCGCTTCTCGATGTCTGCTCCCGCCTTCGCGACAAGCGCCTCGCGGGATTCCATCTTGGCTTGCCGCGCGCGGTAGAGCGACAACAACTTCCGCAGCAGCCGCTCCTCCTCCGGCTCGTTGCTACTGCTGCTCGGCGCGTCAACCAATGTCAACCCAGCGGAGGCAAGCACCTCCCCGTCGAAGATCTCTCCCTCGACCGGCGCCCTGGAGCTTGATGCCCAGGGAAGGTTGATGAAGACGTCATCGCCGGCCTTCAAGTAGACGCCTGGCTGGGGCTCTTCGGAGCCTGGCGCTGCGGCAGCGGTGGACGGGTCAGCGGTCGGTGTAGCGCCTGGCGCTCCTGCGGCCTCAGGGTCGTCAGTGCGATCGCCAGACCCCTCGCCAGTTGCCGCGGCAGCAGCCTTGGCAGCCTCTGCGCCGGCGGGATCGCCAGCACTGGCTGCCTCTTCGGCGGCAACCTCGGTCTCCATCGGCTCCGTAGCAGATGGGTCTGACAGCTGGAAAGGGGAGAAGAGTCAAGCAAAAATCCAACAAAAAGAAGATCAAGAGAAGAAGAACCCAAGGGAAATCTTGTAGCGAAAGGATTACCTGTACTGGGTTCTGCAGTCGTAGTCTCCGCCGTCGGGGGGCCGCTGGTGCTGTCCCTTGCCGGAGAACCCTCCCTTGCCGGAGACTTCTCCCTTACCGGGAAGCCCTCCCTTGCCGGAGAGTTCTCCCTTGTCGGGGGATTCTCCCTTGGCTCTTGCTGGGGCTGCTCTGCTCCTACACAAATCAGCAACCAAATATCAGCAAAGACAGAGTATCCATGCGCACCTCACAAGCGGAAAGCAAACCATGTACTTACGCTGGGGGCTGCTCTGGAGAAAAGTTGTCGGGTCCGGAAGGTTGTCTCGGGCGCACCTCCTGCTGTCGCAGTAGGTTCGTCCTCGATGACAATCACCGGGACCTTGGCCCTCTTTGCTGCTCTCTGGGCCAGAGTCCTAAAGAGGAAATAGTTCAGAGAAAAGCAAATGAGATAGAAGACAAACAGCAAGGATTGAAGAACTACAAGAACAACAAGAAGATCTTACTCTTCTTCTTCTTCCTCGTCAGAGCTGAACATGGAGAAGTCGAAGTCTGGCTCACGTCCGGCGCGAGAAGGCGGAGGAGTAGCTTCCCTTGGCCACTTGGCGGGAGCAGTGGCGGTGGTCTGAGACGACCCCGCACCGGCTGGAGTAGAAGCGGTGGTCCGAGAGGGCCCCGCTCCAGTTGCCGTTGCAGCGTGAGATGCTCCCGCGGCAACAGTGCTTGCCGCGGTGGAGCGTGTCGCGTGGCGCGGCGGCTGTTCACTCGCCTGCCGCTCCGTTATGTCACCTGCCTTGCGGAGACGCCTTCTTGGTGGGGATGGAGGCTCTGCTTGCGGCGAGCTGCCTGGAGATGAGGAGGAAGACGAGTTGATCTCCAGCGAGCCGCTCGTATCCTTGGCGGGCTCGCTCGACCCGACGCCATGTCCGGCAAGTTCCTTCTCGCCGGCGGGCTCCCCTCGCTCGGCACGGCTTGCCGCCTCTGCTGCATCTGCCTCCTCCACGGTGAATCCAAACTCGCACGCAGCCGCGGCTGCCACCGCCTCTTCCAGCCTAGTGGCGATGAGTGCCATCTCCGCATCGGTGGTGTCGCGGGTGAGGCTGTCTTACTCGTCGGAGCAGATCGGCACTTCTACCAAGTCATCGAAGAACTGCTGCACGACATCGTCTGCAGGCTCCTGCCAAGTTGGCAAAATTCCATGCGAGTCGCACAGCGGCATCATTGCACGGATGCGGTCGAGCGCAGAATTGTTGCACAGCGGAACGACGCCCCCCGGCAACCTGAACACTTCGGGATGTTGGGGGTCATACTTGAAGAGCTCTTGGAGCATCGCGTTGAGCTCCAGAACAGTGAAGATGAAGTTGAGGCCCGGCCGCAGCCTCATGATATCCGCCGCATTCTTGAACTCCCAAGTGGGTCTCCCCCGTTCCTGCAGGGGGGCGATGCGGCAGCGAAGAAAGTCAGCGCCAACAGCGCCTACAGTGAGCCCGGCAAGCCTGAGGCGCAGGATCCGGGTGACAGCAATCTTCAGCCTGTCGTCTTCCAGGGCCACGTCACCCCAATCGCTGCCGTGTGCTACTGGGGTTTGGCGCCGGGTGGTGAATGGCTGCGGGTTCTCCTCGTCAATCCAGCACCGGTCTGCTCTCTACTCCTCCCACTTGCCGCGGAATTCTCCCTCCAGATAAGTTTCCTTCTTGCCGGCCCTCGAGATCCAGGCGATTCCATCGGATAAAGGCTCTCCTCTCTCTACTCGGGGAATGAAGAAGTGGCGAAAGAGGGCTACATTGGGATGGACTCCGACAAAGTTTTCGCAGAGATGTGCGAAAACTGCCATGGTCAGAACGGCATTGGGGGTGAAATCAAGGAGGTGGAATCCGTAGGTATTCATGATGTCGCAGAAGAATTCAGAGAAAGGCGGGCAGAGCCCGCAGTAGAAGAACAAAGCGAAGAAAGGGTATCCGTTTGGAGCCTTCTTCCAAGCGGCGGCGGGGAGTACCTTCGTGCGCGGATGCGCTCGTGTCTCCGCCGACCAGAAGAGGTAGTAGTTCTCCCTCAGCTCCCTCGCGGCAAGCTTGGGCGGGAAGACTGCCCGCTACTTCCGCAGTGCCGCAAGCCGCTGCGCCTCGGTCGACTTCACGACCTTCCCCTTGTCGGCTTTTGGAGCCATGGCGGAAGTGGTGGAGGAGGTCGGTGGCGTTGGTGGTGCTGGTGGCGATGGGGGGCGGAGCGCTGCTCTCTTTCGACTTTGGGAAGACGAGGGAGCGGCGGAGATTTCTGAGATTGGAGCAGCAACGGGCGAATGGGCGAATTGCCCCTGTTTCCCCTGCTTATAAAGAGGGAGGGGGCGGACGTTCCGCATTTCCGAATAAAGAAGCCACCCACGATCTCTCCCACGACGCCGCATTCAACGCGTGCCGTTCGGGGAGGGCGCGGTGGATACGGAGAGAGATACGGCGTAACCTAGGCCGCCCGTGCCCGTGCCCGGTTTTGGGCCTGGCCCAACAGCGCTTGGCACCGTGTATGGCCCAGGCCCGGGGGCTCCTGTCGGTATACTTGAGTAGGGGTACCCTAGTATCCCGAACTTGTGCACGGGCAGTCGCAGCATCCCGTGGCAAGGCTTGCCGGGTGACCGCCAAGGTCCTCTGTGGTTCCTTTGGAGCCATACAAGAACAAAGTATCCAAGCCAAGGAGACAAGACCCCGGCAAGAGGAGCTTGCCGGGAAGGCCAACCAAGGCATCTCAAGACCCCGGCAAGAGGATCTTGCCGGGAAGGCCACCCAAGGCATTTCAAGGAACTTGCCGCGACGCGTCGCGTGTCTCGGCAAGGCCCGGTGAGCGACAAGCTCCCGGACGCGACAAGACAACGACCACGGCAAGGCGCTTGCCGCGGCAAGCCACCACTCTGTGCCTGCGCTCCAGCACATCCGCCAACGTGTCGCTCTGGGACCCTTCCAAGCGTGCGTGGCGGGAGGCTGTGCAGCCAGCGGTGCGTGGTGGCGAGCGGCGCTGACAAGATTGCCATCGTGGCGAGCGGTGGCGCCCCTGACGGTCCCTTTTGCACTATTTAGGTGACACAGACGGGCATTTAATACCCTTGTCCCCTGCCGTCAGGGTTAGGTATGATACACTGTAGCAGGTAGCTGTACCTACCGCAGCACCTTTCCATTTTTACCCTTGTCCACGTTGCCACCTGTCGGTGACCCCTTGAGCATATAAAAGGAGGCCCATGCGCAACGTAGAGGGAGGGAGCTAGTTCGGAGAACACTCACGCTCGGTCTGGTTAGCTGCTGGTGTGTACTGTAGCACTCCGCGCTCCCGAGCAAGAACTCAATACAAACCACAAAGCAGGAGTAGGGTTTTACACATCCGTGCGGCCCGAACCTGGGTAAACTGCTCGTGTGCTTCGCCTCGATCTGCTCTTCGTGCGACCTCCGCCCCTGCCGAACCGAAAGGGACTCGGCCCGCCGGTCCCATAGGTGTTCGTGGATCAGTCCCCCGACAGGTGGGGTGGTGAGGCCTGCGCGGCAGCAGAGCCGACCGCGGGGAGGAGGGAGCAGGTAGTCCCGCCGGCGCTTGTTTGAGCGGCTGGAGCAGGAAGAGCAGAGATTGAAGAAGCACGACGGCCGTTGGATGACCATCCAACAGTCACTGCTTGTGCGTCAACCTTTTTTTTAGGAAAGCCTCAAATCTATGGAAAACAGCATACATCCCATCTGCCATTATTTCTAATAATTTACAGCCCATTTGCTAATTATTAAGGGTTTTTTTGGAGCCCATACTCTTTTTGTTAGCATTACAGCCCATATTGTGGCCACAGTTAAAAAATTATACGAAATTTTGCATATTTCGGTGCGGTCCGAACTGTTTTTAATCCCGAAATTTTGACTCACATTCAAACTGATTTTAAAAATAAATGTATATCAATATAAAATCCAACAAATTCTCCACGCATAAAAATTAATGTAATTTAAAATCTTGAAATGAAAAAAAAGATATTTGAAACTAATTGCTGGTTTGATATGTTTTAAAAATGTACAGCCCATTTCTCATTACTGATGGGCCATTTTCTCGGCCAGCCGAATGAAAGCTCTCCTCGTCTTGAAAGATTTGCAGCCCAACAGGCCTGACAAAGCGACTTACTTGGCAAATCACAAAAAAACTGGGTTGTGGCCGTGGACCCAGCTGTCAGCCTCTCCACATACAGTACTCTTCCGATGGAATGTCGTTGACCAGGTTGACCACGCCGCACCGAGAGCACCAAGGCGGTGGACGACGGCGAGGCCTAGGAAGGGGACGACGTGGAGCCGGGGAAGACGCGGCAGTGGATGCCCACGCGGAGAGGAGTACGAGGGTTCACTGGTTCGGCTGCGGTGTGAGGCTTCCGTCGCCGCAGGGCCTGGCTAGCGGTGGGAGTAGTAGGGGGCGATGAGGCCTCAATGGCAGCACAGCCGGCCACTGGAGGCAGGAGCAGGCGGTCTCCCCGGCGCTGGTTTGGGTGGCTAGTGCAAGAAGAGCAGCGATTGAAGAAGCAGCAGGACCATTCGATTCAAATCTAACGGTTACTGCTGCTAGAATCGTTTGTTGACTAAGTTGACAAGCCCTGCGTATGCATCAACTTAGTAGGCCCACAGGTCAGCCTCCCAACCGGTGCGCCCCAGATGTTAGTGGGAGGAATCATTTTTTCGTGCGGCCAGGCCAGCGGAGGGAGTAGGGTGGGCCAGGGAAGCCTGCGCGGCATCACAGCGGGCCACAAGAGGAGGGAGCAGGCAGTCCCGCCGGTGCTAGTTTAGGCGGCTGGAGCAGGAAGATCAGAGATTGAAGAAGCACGTCGGCCGTTGGATGGACATCCAACAGTCACTGCTGCTAGAATCGTGTGTTCACTGACAAAGCCTTGCGTAAACAAGTCAGCCTCGAAATATGTGCCGTGTACAACTCATTTGCTATTATTTTTATAATTTTTACTCATTTTCTAATTCATATAGAATTTTTGCAGCCCGTTTTCCATTTTTAGAATTGCTGGCCATTTTTTTGGTCAGTACAGGGTCATAAAATTAACTAAATATGTGGGAAATTTTGAAAATTCGCAAATTTTTGCTGGGGACAAAATATTCTTAATCCAAAAATTAATAGCCATACTAAAACAAAATTAAAAATAATTAGTACTATGTCATGTTAAATCCAATGAAATACGTATAAGATATGAGTGAAGAACAAAAACAAAAAAGGAAACTTATATCCCATTTGCTATAATTTTTTTGGAATTTTCAACCCCTTTTAATATTACTTTTAACAGACATTGACCATACTCTTAAGACAGGCCGGAATGCATCCCTCCTTGTCTTGAAAGATTTGCAGCCCAGTAATTTGGAGAAAACAAATAGGCCTAGCTTGGGTATTCTTCAAAAAGAAATGCTGGGCTACCTATTTTCCCAAAGAACTGGTGCATGAGCATTTAGCTTCATTTATTTATTTATTTATTTACTTATTTATGTTTAGGGGACCATGAGCATGTACCTGGGCCGGATTCATGTGAGAGCCTCCCTTCCAGTTAATTATGGGCTTTTCTATTGGACCTTCATCAGTGGGCTGCATGTTATCAACAAGTGGAAAATGTGTTCCATACGAAAAATAGTATGCGCTACGGGGCACTAAAGGATCGAACCGTGCAACAGCTTCCAAAACATTGTGTTTGTCGTTCTAACAAGACATTTATTCAACCAACAGACGAAATATACTACTACTTGTACATTGAAAACAGCAGCAGCAGCAACCAGGGCTGGGGGTGCAACACAAGCAGTAAGCAGGCCAGAAGAGTGAAGACGCAGCTCTCTCTTCCAAACCAAACATCAGCCATCATTACAAAAGGGCTACCAAAAAGGAACAAGTGTATGCATCAAACTAAATAAAGATCCTACTACACCAAGTGTACGCATCTAACTAACTGGCTCAGTTAGACGTTACTATTTATTAAGCTGTGGAGATTGGCCAACGGCTTGAACCAGATGGGTGCCTGACGGGGGAAACTCCAGCCAGCAAGTCGAAGTCTGATTCTTGCGACCCTCTCTCCTACTTTGGGCTGCAGAGCGTGGCGGCACATATCAGGGTATGGTGCATGCATAGACGCATGGTACGCTGTGCACTCACAGTTTTGCCTCATGAACGAAACCGCGCTGCCATCATGTTCCTTGCCATCGGTTATCTCCTGGTTAATCGGATAATTCAGTCTGACAAACAGAGAGCGTGCACCAAGGCTACTTACCAGCCTCCAGTCAAAAATTCCTGAAGGCCCAGAGAAGCTGGGATCCTGCTCAAAGACATTGCAGTGACTGTGATTGTATTCCGCGAAACAACACGTCTGGTACATGCGAACGATCATCAATCTTTCGCCATCGTCTGATCGAGCCAGGAACCACCTGCAACTGCCATGCCGCTTTACTTTGAAAGGTTCTGAGATTAGGAAGGGTAGGGACACCAGGCGGCCTACAACATCATATCAAGTTGGAGTCAAATAAAAAGGGCTCTTGATTTAGTCAATCTTAAGAACAGCACATTATGAGCATGAATATTTTTTCAGCAAATGTTGACAGTAATATAAGCAAGCCATCATGATATCATAGGAAAGTAACATACTACTGCAACAGCCGTTTGTAGCGATGACTGGAGTAGGCCAGCAATACGTCCAGCCATAGAAGGAGTCGACAGCGTAAATGAAGCCCTTGTGTTCAATGGCATCAGAGAACCATGGAGGATATATGATCCTGCGATGGACGTGTAGATTTATCCACTTACCGCAGTGACCTGTCAGATAGGCGATACCGTGGTTGAAGAATGCAATTAGCCTGAAGTCTTTATAATTCGCAGGTCTTGTGGGCACTTGGCAGATTACAACCTTGAGCAAATCAAACTTGGTATCATGTTGTCTACTGTAAGATTCTGAGTATTTTGGGCAGTGGTGCCAAAGCAGTGCAGTGTTAATCGAAGGAAGGGGGATCAATTGTCGGGTGTAGACCTCCACGAGCATCCAGCTGCCACGACCGTCGACGAGCACCATCCAAGACGTGTTCATGCCGACCCAGTACATACTGTTAATGTAGTTGAGGCTGACGGGGATCGGATCACAGTCAAGGGGGTTGATGCTCGCCACCCTACGATCGTTATGCTGCGTGACACGCCGTTTCTGAAGATCAGGCGGCATCAGCAAGCAAGGAGCTAGCTTAAAAGGCTCTAGCCTGAGGGCTTTGAGTAAACGGTACAGCCCCGACGAGCACGCGGCGAGCGGCATGGTACTGAGATTGCCCACACACGAAACAATGAGCGTGATTACCTCTGTGGGGAGCGAATCCCAACCACTCTTTCGGCGGACGCTGCTCGGTTCTGCCATTGTTAGTGCTTGGGTTTCGGACAAGGGGGGGGGCGCCTTAGCGGGGATGGAAGATTGGACGAGATTATGTGCGGAAAAAGATGGAGAAGCGAATATGTGCTGCGGGAAGTGGACAGGTGATGATGACTACAGCATGCCTCTTGAATTACGAGACACATACCAGCAGCGTAGGGTCATGTCGATGCCAGACAACTTGCTTGAGTGATCACAGTACTGGTACTCCCTATAGTGCTATACCCTAACTTGCTTGAGTAGAGTAGTAGAGTAGGACTCTGCTCTACTACTAGCACCGGAGGAGTAGTATATTCTAATCTAAAATAGTTACAAACTTCAATGCCCGAGCGTGGAACGACTATGAATTGTGCTCATAGACCGTGTCTACGTGGTGTTTGGACATGGGCGACAACCTCAACACCAACGGTGCTTCTCCCGTTGCACCGTATGTGTTTCTGTCCTTCCTGTTCGAAATCGTGGTAGAATTCATGATTTATTTTGTGCTTATTCGGATTAAATCTCGTAGTAACTTGCTCATATATTCAACTGGCGCAACGTCCCCTACAACCACTCCCGTTTCATGGATGGCCTGGTCGATGCCTCCAAGGAGCCCTTCGTCCACTGCTATGAGTGCCTGATGCCGTTTTGTGGCTCGCCGGCGGACATGGTGCATCACCTCATAGATGCGTGCAGCGGTCACTGCTGGCCCTTGGCGGAGAACATCAAGTACGAGACGTGCTACCCGTTCACCATGCTGGAGTCGCTGGAGGATCGACGTGAGAGGGAGGGGGAGGAGATAGCGATGAACGTGAATGTGAGGGGGAGGAGATAGCGATGTCGTGGGAGGCGCAATATTTATAGCGAGCAATGGCACACCTACGTAAGATATGGACTGAGCTGCACTGACTTAACTGCAGGCCCAGTTGCGTCACTGACATGTGGGCCAGACCCCTGTTGGGCCCATATGTCAGTGACCCAATGCACCTGCAGTTAAGTAATAGCTACGTGGGCATATTTGTTGGAGTAAATTACGGGGGAGCGAAGGGGTGGAAATATTGCTGGTCACAACGGATTGGACGAGCGTGGGGGGAGGAGAGTCATGCATGCTGATTTTTTCACACGGGGTGGAGTGGTGGGACCGCCGGAGGGAGAAGGAGAGTTTGGCAGGCATATTGTTTCCACACAGGGAGAGGAAAAGATTTGGAGACGAACGGGCTTCCTGCAGGTATGGGGAATGGTGCATAATAAGTCATCTTGCATGCCGGGCTAGGTATAGTCTCAAGTCATTAAAAACATACACGCCCCACACATGTTCATATTTCAAGGTGCACTAAATTATTGCATGCGATGACTAAGGCTGGCCATAATGGTGGTATCTTAGCTGGTATCATGCACACGGGAATAGCCAACATGCCGATGTGGCAAAGAATTAAAGAAGAGAGGGGGTTAGAGTAACTAGTGTTCATGCATGCATTGGTAAACACATTTTTTTGTGAAGAACGACAGCACTAGTTGAGTACTTTTGCAGACTTCAAAAACTATTCCACCGCCTCTACTATCTTGCTAAGAGTAGGTGAAATTTTTGAATCGAGCCCTTTAAACTAGAAGGGAGGTAGTGGTACTCTAATAGCTAACCTTGTTGTGATGACAAGATAGGACATGGCACGCACCTGGACGGAGGAACTAGTCTGCATTGTGCATTTAAGTTTTGTCTGAAGTCAATGTACCTCTACTTTCACCAGACTTACAGAAAAATGTGTCAACATTCACAATGTCAAATCAATATTTTTACACTCATTATAGAACGTAGTTCTTATACTCATTATAATCAGTATTGTAGATATTGATATTTTTAGTATAAATTTGGTCGTGGGATTTCATTGATACCTGTCAAAGCGTGGAGGAAGCGGATCTTAGGGCTTGCATTGTCGGTCTCTACATAGGTATTTCTCTTCATAATCCTATAATTTTAGAGACTAATTGCAGTTTTGTGGTAGCCTCTCTTGCATCGGGGGACTATGACAGGTCTGCTATGCGTGACCTGAAGATGAAAGCGTTAAGCATCTCGAAGTTGATCAACAATCTTCAATTCTCAAAGATTAGCTGTTCGGCCAATAAGGTGGCACACTTAATCACTAAGTATAGCTTTGACAATAGATTAGATGGTATTCTTGTAAATAACATACCGCCCTGTGTGATGAATATTGTATCGAAAGAGTGTACTGGTGTGGCTGGTTAATTAATATAAGGTGGTGTTCAAAAAAAGTATAAATTTGGTCAAACACTTTGCAAACGGTTGACAGGAGTAAAAAGGACCAGAGGGAGTATCATGCATGTGGAGTAGGCAAAAAAATTGCTTGTCTAAAAAACGCAAAAAAATTTGCTCATTTATAGCCGGTCGAAGTCTCAAAGGGCGCGACCGTGCGAGGGAGGCGAAGGTCGTGGGAGGCGTGATGTTTGACGGAATTAAGTGAAGTTACATCCACGCGCCGGCATGGCGTGCGAACAAGCAGAAGCTATACCGTCAGGCCTACGATATGGGTCTAGTAGACATGACATCTAGTGGGTGTTGGGGAACGTAGCATAAATTCAAAATTTTCCTACGTCTCACCAAGATCAATCTATGGAGTCATCTAGCAATGAGGGAGGATTGGATCTACATACCCTTGTAGATCGCGCGTGGAAGCGTTCAAGAGAACGGGGTTGATGGGGTCGTACTCGTCGTGATTCAAATCACCGATGATCCTAGCGCCGAACGGACGGCACCTCCGCATTCAACACACGTACGGAACGGAGACGTCTCCCATGCCTTGATCCAGCAAGGAGGAGGGAGTGGTTGATGGAGATCCAGCAGCACGACGGCGTGGTGGAAGTAGCGGGATTCCAACAGGGCTTCGCTAAGCGCTGCGGGAGGAGGGAGATGTGTCACGGGAGGGAGAGGGAGGCGCCAGGCCTTAGGTATTCTTTGCTCCTCCTTTTCCCCACTATATATAGGGCCAAGGGAGAGGGGGGAGGCGCAGCCCTTGCCCCTTCCTCCAAGGAAGGGTGCGGCCAAGGGGGGGGAGGAGTCCATCCTCCCCAAGGCACCTCGGAGGTGCCTTCCCCCTTTAGGACTCTCCCCTTTTTTCTCTCTCTTGGCGCATGGGCCTCTTGGGGCTGGTTCCCTTGGCCCATATAGGCCAAGGCACACCCCCTACAGCCCATGTGGCCCCCCGGGGCAGGTGGCCCCACCCGGTGGACCCCCGGGACCCTTCCGGTGGTCCCGGTACAATACCGGTGACCCCGAAACTTGTCCCGATGGCCGAAATAGCACTTCCTATATATAATTCTTTACCTCCGGACCATTCCGAAACTCCTCGTGACGTCCGGGATCTCATCCGGGACTCCGAACAACTTTCGGGTTACCGCATACTAATATCTCTATAACCCTAGCGTCACCGAACCTTAAGTCTGTAGACCCTACGGGTTCGGGAAGCATGCAGACATGACCGAGACGTTCTCCGGTCAATAACCAACAGCGGGATCTGGATACCCATGTTGGCTCCCACATGTTCCACGATGATCTCATCGGATGAACCACGATGTCAAGGACTTAATCAATCCCGTATACAATTCCCTTTGTCTAGCGGTATTGTACTTGCCCGAGATTCCATCGTCGGTATCCCTATACCTTGTTCAATCTCGTTACCGGCAAGTCTCTTTACTCGTTCCGTAACACATCATCCCGTGATCAACTCCTTGATCACATTGTGCACATTATGATGATGTCCTACCGAGTGGGCCCAGAGATACCTCTCCGTTTACACGGAGTGACAAATCCCAGTCTCGATTCGTGCCAACCCAACAGACACTTTCAGAGATACCTGTAGTGCACCTTTATAGTCACCCAGTTACGTTGTGACGTTTGGTACACCCAAAGCATTCCTACGGTATCCGGGAGTTTCACAATCTCATGGTCTAAGGAAATGATACTTGACATTAGAAAAGCTTTAGCATACGAACTACACGATCTTTGTGCTAGGCTTAGGATTGGGTCTTGTCCATCACATCATTCTCCTAATGATGTGATCCCGTTATCAATGATATCCAATGTCCATGGTCAGGAAACCGTAACCATCTATTGATCAACGAGCTAGTCAACTAGAGGCTTACTAGGGACATGGTGTTGTCTATGTATCCACACATGTATCTGAGTTTCCTATCAATACAATTATAGGATGGATAATAAACGATTATCATGAATAAGGAAATGTAATAATGAATAATTTATTATTGCCTCTAGGGCATATTTCCAACAGTGGATCCCTCATAGTTCTCGAGAACTCTTTGGGGGCTTGCAGCCGTTTATCCACCGGGCAAGCCAGCAACCCCACGCCGTTCGCACTCCCTACTCGTCCCCGTCTTCTACCTTACAACAGTTCACTCCCAGTCATCCCGTCCTTTCACATTAGTTCGCTCCCAGTTTTTTTGCGGGGTACAATAGTTCAACTTCTCCTAACCCTCCTCCAAAATCCATGGCCTCCCAAATCTCCATGGTCGCCGCTGAGTACCAGGTTAGAGCCATCACCGGCGATCATTTCACCGTCATCTACACATGTGGATCCGAGACAGTGAAAGCATGGCTTGCTCGCTTCCTACGCATGTTCAACAGTTTAACGGATGAGTGGGTCGCTGGGCTAGATGTTGAGTACACTACAGTCCTGGGACGAGAGAAGGATCTAAAGGACGAAGAGAGGAAGAAGCCCACCGTGATCCAGGTTTGCGTACATAACATTTTCTTGGTCTACCACATATGCCATGCCGACGTTGAGTGCCAGGATTTTAAGAACTTCCTCAAGGACAAAAGAGTGAAATTCGTTACTGTAGGCTTTAAGAACGACAGGTATGTCCTGCGTCGGATAGGTCTCATTGTAGGCCAGCCCTTCGATCTCCAGAAGGCAAGCCTGGTGTCCTCCTCTCAACCTTCAATGCTGACCCTGGCAGCAGCCATGATTGATCCTTAGTACGCTAAACTGAAGAAACCTCATCACGAGTTTCATCATGCATGGGAGTAGAAGACATTAGATGAAGATCACATCTTGTATGCAACAATGGATGCCTACCTTTGTTTAAATATCTACAGGGGTTGGATGAAGAAGCAGAGCCCAGTGTTCGGTTCAAGAAAAGAAGCGTCAGCGAAGAGGAAGAGGAAGAGGGACGAGGACGAAGTCGAGGACGTGGACTCGGACTCCGAGTAGGTGGCAGTGCCGTCACTCATGCTGGTTCTACTGCAGTGTCAAGCGGACTAGTTCCTTAGTTTATTTTCAAGGGTGTGTTGTGCTGAGGCCCCAGCAGAACTATGTTTATGTTCTTTCTCGTTATTTGAACTCTTTAGTACGCACAGTAGTACTAGTACTATGTCTTACTACTGTTCTTCTTGCAGTTGGTACTACTGCTCGTATCTTCGTGTTCCTACTGTACTTAATACGTTCGTACTAGTAGTATAATTTGGGTCAGTCAATTTGTGAAAGAAGTTCGACGGAGCGAAGGAAGAAGACGGCAGAAGAGGTGGAAGAAGCCCTTCTAGCCATCCATGTTGCATCAAACGGCTCACATGAGCCGACTGACCCAAATTGCTCCTTCAGATTGCAGGATCCACATGGCATTCAAGGTATCGAAGGTAGATTCCGCGTCCGCACCCGGTTTGCGGGCTCGACGCGCGCGCGACCGGCTTCCGCCGCGACAGCCACCATGCGCGCCTCCTCCGCGCGGCCGGAGACGACAATGACACGATAGTTCCTCCTCGCCGGCATGCTAGAGCACGTGCTCGTCCTCCTCTTTGTACGCTGCGTGCATAGACGCGGCTCCACCAGCTGCTCGGATGCTTGGCAGCGCGGCGGCATCACGAGGACGGACTGCAGACGACATGAGCGGGCGAGCCTTTGGCTTCATGGCACAGGGATGGCGGCCCGCCGCCGGTGATGGGCGAGAAATTGTTGGCCGGAGCAGGCGGGCGTCGGCATGCGCAACAGCGGCGGCAGCATATTGATGAGTGCGCGTGTGGGAGCTTACTTTAGTTATATATATATATAAGGTTGGTCAAACTTAAAAGAAAACCGTACTAGTACATGTAAACATTAGACTTAGGCACGCTTTTATTAGTTAGTACCACAACCACGATACGGAATCCTGTGCAAGCGCGTGAACCGCGGCCGCGCGGTCGATCGAACGGTGCGTCACCGTGTCGCGCTCGAAGGACATCCACCGAACCTTTTTGTGTGTGTGAAAACAATCCTCAAATATTACTCAACTTTTTTTCCTGTGAAAGTTCTTGACGCTGCAATATTTTCATATATTTGAATTTAGCTCTAGTTCGTGTTTATTTTGATTTGGATGTTTTAGGTGCGCCCTAGTTTTTTTAATACTGATTTCGTGTGTGTGGCTGAGAGAGAACGTGTGTATGTGTCCATATGTGTGTTGTGGCGGAAGGGCAATATGGAGACGGTGTGCGTGTGATACAGACATAGAGAGGTGTGAATGTGCAAATGATTATGCATGAGTGTGACATAGACAGATGCCGATACGTTGTGTATACATGAGAGAACAGTCTTCTAGTTTAGGGCCTGTTTGGTTCCAATAAGTCACCTGACTTATAAGTCAGGTGACTTAAAACCAGTGACTTATAAGTCACGCCTGTTTGGTTGTCATCTGACTTATAAGTCACCTGACCACACCTCCCCACCTTGCTTTTTAATGTAAAGGTGATGGGACCCACGTAAAAAGGGGTGACTTATAAGTTTTAAGTTGGGATGGAGCAACTTATGACTTATAAGTTGGGGTGACTTATAAGTTGGGTCCGTTTGGCAAAATAAGTCACTTTTTGCACTTTTCGACTTATAAGTTGGTGACTTATTTGGAACCAAACAGGGCCTTACTTGTGTGTGTGTGTGCGTGTGTGTGTGAGAGAGAGAGATAGGGAGAGAGAGAGATAGAGAGAGGAGCATCCGTAACACAACAACCATCTCTCTCGATTCATCCGTCCCTCGCACGGTCGCATGCAACACATGCATCAACGCGCACATTTTGACACCCTCACCCGCCCCCTGCCCACCTCAAGGCCCGCACAATCTCTTTGTGAGTACCCATTTCTCTCCTTAGGTTTGTTTTCTCTCAATATCTGACACACACACACACACAGAGAGAGAGAGACACACACCTACACAACACACACACTCCCCCGAGCGCACAATTCATCCCCAACCAAGGTTATACTGTGACCACTCTCGCTTGTGCTTCTTTGCACCCCAACATGCACAACACCTCAATCTTCAAAGAGGGCATCGAGCAGATCGAAGACGGCGACCACACCATGCTAGAGAATGCGGGGTCATTTGGAAGCAGGGTATTGTGACAACGGCTGACTGGCTCCTCCCCCCACCCTCTCTCTCTCTCTCTCTTGCACAAAATTACCAATCCCTCTCTCCCCCGCACAAAATTGTCAATCTCTCAACCCACGAGATCCTTCCCCTCTCATCTATGTTTTTCCAGCTCTCTCATCAAACATGTTGTCTCTTCTCCTTCCATGTATACAGAATCCAGATGCACACGCATCTCATGTATATTACATGTATCCATCTTTCTCACAGACCTAACTTCTTCCTCTCTCTCTTTCTCTCTCTATCTCTCTCTCTCTGTCTCGTTAGGTTTGTCTCCTACTCTCTTGTCCACATACATACAATCTTTCCCGCCCTATCTTCTCCATCTTCAAAAGCTCTCTCTGCACGTTTCATTCACACATTGGGATATGTCAAAATGTTGCTTCTATAATGGTTGATGTAGAGTTATGGTTGTTTTTGTTGCATCCTACCAAGTAATAACTATGAAATGCATTTAGATTCTCATTTGACTGGGATTATGTGAGTTTGAGCATGTTGTGAAGTACTATAGACCTTGTATACATCTTGGGATTCGACAATGATTGTAACTATTGGATTGTATAGACCATTACATTCGAAGTCAATAGCCTAACATATTTATTTCACAATTTCAGCAAATGATTAGTTCACTACAAACTAAGAAAAAAATGTGTACTCCCTCTGTTTTTACTTAAGTCCGCATATTAGCATTGGTCAAAGTCAAGTTTTGTAAACTCTCAAAAAGCTTATAACAAAAAATATTAACATATACAATAACAAATAAATACCATTAGATTCATTATTGAATGTACTTTCACATCATACATATTTGTTATGGTAAATGTTTATATTTTTCTATAAACTTGGTCAAACTTTAGGAAGTTTGACTTCGATCAAACCTAATATGCAGAGTTTACTACTACTACTCGCTAGTTGCTTAGCCGAATCACTCAACACGCCACACGGGGAGTCCAGTGTCACAAAATTTTGAGGTCGGCGGGAAAATCTCCCGCAACCCTGATTCGAGCAGTAGGAAGTTACCATCATAGCCTTCGGAACAGGCCTACGGATGACGCTTGGTAGGGGGCTGTTTTCGTAACTTCAGGTTCACCCTACCCAGCCAACTCCACCCCGGCACCCAGAGTAGTACACCTAAATACTCCCCATTTTCTATCCCCATTGCAAAATAGACTTCTCCACGGCACCGCAGCCTTCGTGCTCCTTCGGTCCTCCCCTTTACATCGGCGCACTCGTCCACCGCAGCGCATCTGCCTCATCGACAACCTCGTACACCGCACTGGAGTCGGTCCACCATCGTCGTCGTACATGGAGCCTCTTCCCCGGCATCGTCTTCCACGGTCTCGGATCTGCTTCCCGGAAGCCGACGCCAAGCGCAGAAGTACCACCGTCGTGGAAAATGAACTGACTCTCGTTGCCGACCATGACTCACAGAGGCCGCCGCGACCATCGTTCTCCTCCTCGATTGGTAATGTGTGTATTGAATCACTTAGCAGTACATGTGCAGTTCCAATTTTGTTTATACCTACCCTTCAAATTTCCTGGGTGCTATTGTTCCCGTAAAAGTAATTGGTTATAGCCTCCATTGTCCATCAGAATATTAGCTTGTAATTATGCGTCTCTCCTGTATCGCGCTGTGCTTGGGTAGGTTTTTCATCTGCAACCAGTAGTGTGGCAAATGATGGAAAGGTTTTTAGAACTAGCAAGATGCACATGCGTTGCACACATCAAGATGCATTTGTATGAGTAGTTTATCTTGTGGGAGAAAAGGATGAACGAGGGAAGGCCTTATTTGCAAATTTGGAGAGCGGTATGGGTATCTTTTTGCAAAATTCCCATTTGTTTCCTTCCTATCTGTCAGATATAAATCGGACGGCCTATATTGCTAGAAAAAAAGTATAGAGAAAAAAAAGTAGACAATAAAGGAAGTAGAGATAAATATTAAATATAAAATATAAAATAAATATAACAGTAGAGAAGAGAGTAGAGATAGCATGTTGAGATTTTTAAAGCGCCGCGCGTTGTGATTCTGTTGGAGATGCTCTAACATGGCAGACGAGTGCTTTAATGTTGCCCACAAGATGCGTGAGTATTACTAGTAGTATATTTTTCTTGCCATGTTGAGATTTTAAAACCACGAGTGCGAACATGCAGAGGAGCAATGAAGACCAAACACGTGATATTCGGGACATCTTCAAGGAGCGTGGCAAGTTAAAGAGGAGCTGCACCGAACCTGTAAAACGAGCTTTGGTAAGTAACACCCTTTCAATTAATTTCGTGTAGCCTCATGTTCTTCGATGTGTATATGTTGTAGTTTCTGTTTCTCTTAAGTGTGGTGTTCTTCGATGTGTCATAAGAACAGTCTTAATCGTCCTAATGCTTTCGTTTTTAGCTTGATGTAGGAAGTGGGTGTTCTCACCTTGTAGTCTGTTTTTATTTTTTTCCTTTTTAATTCACTTCTCCGAGTTCTGTTTATCTGGCTTCTACTAAACGGATCTGGGTTGCTCTGAGTATTGATCTAAAAAAGAAGTAACTTCATGTCAGGATGCAGTTCCTGCGAGGAGGGAAGTATGGTCAACCTCGAGATCATGTTTCCAAAATGAGGCTGGATTACACACAAGGTGCGAGTTCCCTAATGATGCTGGATTAGACACAAGGTGCAAATTCCCAGATGATGCTGGATTACACACAAGCCAGGTGGAGTCGTCAGCTGTTCGTGTCCTCGTGACATTAGTAAAGGCTGAAGGAAAGCGTGCAGCAGCCCTCGAGAATGTAGCTAAGTTCCTGAAGAAGCGAAAAGAGCAATCCGGTGCTCTCTTCACCCAAGTCAAAGAAGAGATGGAAGAAGCCAGAAATAAGCTAGCAGAGGCAGAGCAGGCTAGGCGTCTCCTGCTATCTGAAACTGTTGTCAATACAAAATTTCCTTCATAATATCTAGGTTCAAATGTTTATCCAGTCAGCATGCCTATTGTGATGTCCGTGCATCTACTGATGTGGCACAAAATGTACTTTTCCGGGTCATGTAATAACAGCAATTACTTTCCAAACAATAACAGACGAAGCATTGGACATGGTATAGTTCACGCGCAAGCCCGACATTCCAAGTTCAACTTCCACATCAAACTCATGTTCACAGATATCTGCACATTCATAGATATTGTCCACAACCATGATTCACTTCAAAGCCAAAAAAATGTGAGGAGAGTTATAAATAAAGAAAATCCTCTAGTAGTTCCTGCTACCAGTGCGAGCACAACAAGTCAAGACCATGTGTAAATTAATTATATTTTAGTCATTTTTTTTGTTCTAAAATGCCTGCCGGCTCACGGAAGGACGTGTTGCCGGCACTCGCGTGGATTCAATGAAGGCAGGCGGGGCAATCTTAAGATGGTTGCACGCGGCGAGGAGGTGTGTTCAGCCGCGCCTGCAGCGAGTGCGGCCCTCTTGGCCGGCGCGCCGGTTCAATGCCTGCGCTATGAGAGGTCGCGTCGTGTCAGAGCAATTACGCGACGATGAGGCGTGCTCAGCTGACTATTCCTACAAAGGTGCTCCACCACGTACCCGGTAACCGCGAATGCAGCAATCGTGCACCTAGGGTTTTAGGGTTTATTTGTTAAGGTCGCCTTTACGTAACACTCATGTGTGCGAGACAGTGAGAGGCCGACTGTGTGTGTGAGCCTCTTCTCTTCGTATATGCACTCCACCGTTTGTCTGGTCTCCAAAAAAATATAATAACTACTAGCAATGTGCCAATGCGTTGCCACACGATCAAAGTAGATTAATACATATTCACCGATTTGATAGAAAAAAAGTCTAGTTTTGAAATACGTATATCACTAAAAATATGTTATGTTTCACTCAAAATATATTCCTTTGGCGGTTTTGATGAGATAAGGGAGGAATGTTGTTGGTTTCAAGATTCGAGAAGTGGTATATGTCTAATTTCTACTCTTACTAGCAAGATGCCTATCACTAAAAATATGTTATGTTTCACTCAAAATCCTTTACGTAACACTCATGTGTGCGAAGACAGTGAGAGGCCGACTGCGTGTGTGAGCCTCTTCTCTTCGTATATACTCCACCGTTTGTCTGGTGTCTCCAAAAAAATATAATAACTACTAGCAATGTGCCAATGCGTTGCCACACGATCAAAGTAGATTAATACATATTCACCGATTTGATAGAAAAAAGTCTAGTTTTGAAATACGTATATCACTAAAAATATGTTATGTTTCACTCAAAATATATTCCTTTGGCGGTTTTGATGAGATAAGGGAGGAATGTTGTTGGTTTCAAGATTCGAGAAGTGGTATATGTCTAATTTCTACTCTTACTAGCAAGATGCCTATCACTAAAAATATGTTATGTTTCACTCAAAATATATTCCTTTGGCGGTTTTGATGAGATAAGGGAGGAATGTTGTTGGTTTCAAGATTCGAGAAGTGGTATATGTCTAATTTCTACTCTTACTAGCAAGATGCCCGTGCGTTGCACGGAACATCAAGATCTTGTGGGAGAAAAGGATGAACGAGGGAAGGCCTTATCTACAAATGTGGTGAAGAGTGCGGGTAAATTGCCATATTTTCCTTCCTATCCGTCAGATATAAATCGGACGACCTACATTGCAGGATGGCAAGCCCACCATCATCACCAACTCTATTTTTTATACCTACTCTTATAAAAAGCATTGTCGGTGATGATCGCCCCACAAGATAAACTACTCATACAAATGCATCTTGATGTTCCGTGCAACGCATGGGCATCTTGCTAGTTGTTGCAAAAATCCCATGTGTGTGTGAGAGAGAGAGGGAGAGTGGAGGAGGACGGAGTGCATGTGTGACAAAGACACAAGGAGTGTGTCTGCGATAGGTATCAGCTTAAAATGAGGCGATAGTGTGTGTGTGTGTGTGCACGATCGAGAGGGCGTGTCTCAAGAAGGGAAGAAAAATCTACATAGATACAAGGAGCGGGAGAGAGACATGTATGCGATGGTGGAAGCACACGAGTGTGCGGGTTTATAAACCTATCTAGAGGCTAGCTAGTCGATAAATTTTTGTGAGAGAAATACGAGTCGGGGTGCGAAAGCGAGAGTTTTGTGTGTGTGAGAGAGAGACGGTAGTCGGGAAGGGAAGTGGAAGCAGGAGTTCTGTGTGTGTGTCTGTGAGAGAGAGAGAGAGAGGAGACGGTAGTCGGGGTTGTCTGATCGGTAAACAAATGAATAATGTCAGTCTGGGATGGAGACGAAAAGGAGACCGCAACAAATGTTGTGTCTACAGGAGAGAGAGAGAGAGTGTGTGTGTGTGAGTAATTTTAGTGGTATGAGTCATATTTAGAGACATATAGGGTGTGTGAGAGAATCCCATAGAGAGAAAGACAAAGTGAAAGACGAGTGGAGACTGTGTGTGTGGCGGTGAAAAAGAAAGCATAGGTACCGAGTGATACCAGAGAACAGTAGAGACGTGAGAGATAATGAAAACCGTGTAATGTATAATGATAGAGAGAGTGTGACACTTCTCAAGGGAGACGTCGAGAGACCATGTTTGCGAGGATAGGAGAAACATGAAGTGAGCATGCGGGTGAGCTAGAGAAAAGAGAGTGATACCTACCTGAAGGAGCATGCATGCGAGAGAGATGGGCGAGAAAGGAGTGAACAAAAAGGGGATTCAAATATTTGAATTTGAGATGATGATACATGCAATCCATACTCGAACCAAAATTGTTCTATCAAACATGCATACTCATATGAATTCACACACATCTATGTTATTTAATATGTAGATATTATTGATCCATACATTTTAGTAGAACATAATTTGGTTAAAAAAATCGAATTCAACCTTAATATTTCGAGATCGTTGTATTTGTAAATCATATTATACATATAAAGGAGCGGAATTCTTTGTTGTGCTTTTGAAAGTATATATAAAAAATGATGTATATAGAATGTAGTTCCAATTGAAAATGGATCCCGCCCGAAAAAAATAGAATACAAATGGGATTCGAATTGAGTTGGCACGGTAAACGTGCACTCTGCAAAATTTGAACGAATCGGGGAAAGTCGCAGTAACCGCCCGAAACCAAAATCTGCGAGATGGAAATCAGTACTGCCTATCCCTGCCATGCAAAGCCTATATGTTGGATTTCTATAGGTTTCAATAGGGGTAGGTTTGTAATTTCACCCAAACGTGACGAAACCTCCTCTCACCCGGATTCATACACGGTGGGCGCCACAACACAGTGTGTCCTCGGCCGAAATCGACTCGCTACTCGATTCATATTCATACACGGTGGGCGCCAAAAACAAACTCCTGTCGGCAAATATTCGGTGTATGCGAGATTGCCGTCCTATCCCCAACCGACTAATGTTGTTTTGATGTAGTAGAAATTTGAAACGGGGGCTAAGTTTGTAAATTTCCTCGCATTTGAGACAAGCGCGCCCTGAATACATGGTTCCCCCCTTCCTTTCTACCTCCCTTTTCCCCATTCGTACTCCGTGGGCGCCAAAACACCTTCTCCACCCCACCCTCCTCCGTCCGCCGCCGTCCGCCACCCCATCCACTGTCGGCCTCCTCCACCATGCCGGAGCTGATACCCGACGCCGCCATCCATTACAAGAGATCGACCTCTCTCATCCACGGCTTCGGACCGGGATCCTTGCATCCCGTCCTCTCGCTTCATCCCCGCCGTCGTCCACCTTGTCGGCGCTGCTCCTACGACCGTGCCCCGCCGCTACCGTCTACCCTCCTAGATCTGCTTCCACGCCGCTGACAGCCATCACTACCGCAGCACCGTCAAATTCTCAGCAGATGCGTACACGGCGCCGCACCAGAGGCGGTACTCTTTCGTATCTGCTCAACTTATTTATCGCAGCAAGAAAATAGATCGCCACTGCTTTACTCTGATTTCTTGTCTTGGTTGCGAAGTTGCCTTTGTCCGATTTGCACCTTCAGATCCGCCATGGCACACTAAACACCTTACTCCCAATGCTTATGGTTTCCCCTTTTATATTCCACACTAGTTAAATCACAGTAGACTAAATTTCAAAATTGGGTCAGTCAATTTTTCAGAGCTCGCCGGAGTTCGCCGATGCGATCGAAGGGGCTCGGGTGGTTGTGGGGCCTCGTCGAACAAAGAAAAATCGACGCTGGTGGGGGTTGGTGCGGGGGTGGGGGTGGGGGTGGCGGAGGAACACAGGCGGTGGGGGCCGGTGATCCGGCCGGCAGCCCGTGCGGTGTTCTGTATGGGAAGAATCAGAGATGAGGAAGAAGAAGGGTTAGGAGATGTAGGATCTTCATCCAACCGCCTGAAATGGTCGAGAGACAGCTGGGAGTTGCATTCTTAATGCGCTCTGGTTCATCATGTGTGGGCACTGCGCAACCAACATTTTATTATCCAAAATCTGCTTGCTCTTCTTTACCATGTTCCTCTTCCGTTCTTCTTTAATATGTACTCTCTCCGTTCCTAAATACAAGTCTTTGTATAGATTCCACCATGGACTACATATGGAGCAAAATGAGTGAATCTACAATCTAAAATGTATCTGGATACATCTGTATGTGATCCATAGTGGAAATCTCTACCAAGACTTATATTTTGGAACGGAGGGAGTATGATAGTAGTACAGTATGTTCCTTGTACTGAAGATGAGCAGGGACATTTGCAGTGTAGAGGTCTATACGGTCGGTTGTGATGGACACTTTGAGCCTCTTTGATTCGTAGGATCTTGTAAACATAGGAGTAGGATTTGTGGTGGCCTGCCCACTTGAATCCTATAAGAATAGCAAGGAAATGTGGAGAGCTGTGTCTCCTTTGAGAGTTACACTGATATTAACAGTACCGCACCTTCACTTGAAGAGAGCTGGTATCCGAAGCCTTTCTAACCGTACCGGCAATACTAGCACATATATTCCAGCAAGTTCCACTTTGCTGATTTTACTCTGATGCTTAAGATTTTCCCGTTATACCTACACTATGATCTGTGTAGCTGCTTTGTGTCGCACTAGCAGCAGTCCACTCTTGAAGCTAAACACTGCAATGACTTACAAAATTGGCACCAAGGCATTGAGTGCCATTCTGGATGCAATGAAACTCATACGCTCCCCACCTGTTGATTCTTGTTCAGAATATGATCCTAATGACTATTCTAACCTCGAGGAGTCAAAGGCAGATGGCCTGTCCTATTCACCCATCAAGGTGCCTGTTCTAATTTGGCAATATTTTATTGATTGCGGGTATCTTGCATATGTTGTCTTGCATTTCTTCTACTTTGTTGCATCGCCATCTGCTTAGTTTACTCATCATATATGTCGAGATGCCATGCCCATCCATTATCAATACATATTCCATCTGTCATCATACCATTGTTTTTCCACTCAAATGTTGTTCTTGTGCATCAGACATCAAAAAGGAAGAGGGTGATTGCCGAACCTGAAGGAGCACTAGCAAAGTCCTTGAAAAACGTGGTGGTGCCAGAGAAATCAGACAGCACGCCACTTATATTGGTTGTACAACCAGTGACACAAAACGTAGGACCGACTCCAGCAGACTATACCCATACTTCACTGGCCACACCACTAGCCCCACCACACAGGACCTGCACTCCAGCAAAAGGTATACCGATTTCATTTTCCATAGCACCAGTTGTACCACAGAAAAATCCCACTCCAACAAAAGGTACAGCAAGTCCACCGGCCGAAGACCTATCCCAACTGTAGAGACGGCCAATTCCTGTAGATTGGAACCCCATTCCATTTATTCCCAGTTTAAAAGACAATGCTTTCAATGTTGATAGGGACTACGTGCATATATTCCCATCATGGGAAGATTATTCTGAAGACAAACACCATTTTCACATCTTCCTGTCCAACTTACGTGTAAGTGCTATTATTCATGGTTATTATTTTCCTGTTTTCTGCTGATTGAACACATCAATGATTTACATTACATTGTTGTAACTAGGCGAGGGTCAATCTGGATAGTCATGAAGAGCAAAGCTTGCTTGTGCTTTTCAAGGAAGCATTGCAGCAGTATCGGTGTTACCTAAGGAAATCACACTTTGATGGCAAGTCTATGAACGAATTTCCGGTGAAGTCTCCTATGCTAAATTTAGAAGACATTGAATGGAAAAACCTTGTTATGCACTGGTCTCGTTCCCAGGATGAGGTATTGTCTATGAAATCACATGACAATTTGAACTTCTACTTTTCCGCATGTGCCTTACGGATTTTTTTGCAGGAAATCTGCTCGAAGAAGAATTCCGGTTTGACAAGAACGACAGGATATCGCAAATATGCTGCCTGCTGCTTTGCTCTTGTTAGTACCTGTTGTCCTGTATCACTGTACTTGCATACATACCTGGTTCATTATGTGACAGCAGTATGCATGATAGCTTGCTTATCAATTGTTCGCTCCAAATTATCTGATCTGTATGAATGGTTACATTAGTGTAGAATATATCCAATGCCAATGTTTTTTAGCTCTGCATTGTTCTTGTAAGTACATGCTGTCCTTTATCAGTGTACTTATAATAACAGGTAGTTGCTCATGTACCATCATTTTGCAGCTTATTTTCCTTTGCCCTCCATTTTCTACACATCAGATCTATATTTACTCTTACCATAAGGTTGGTACTGAAGAAGTTTAGCTATGCATTGCTCTTGGCTGTACCTTTTGCCTGTATCATTGCACTTACATTTATAGCTACTTGGTTATGTAACATCACTCTTCATCTTATCTTAAATATTCTCCATTTTTTCGTATATTATCACATCTATATTTACTCTTAACAAAATGTAGAATAAAGGCAATGCTTTTGAAGAAGATTCTGTGGTAAACTTCTTGAATTGCCCCCCCCCATCGGCATGGACAAGGCCTTTATAGAGCCCGTCTTCACCAATAATGTAAGTTTGTCCATCTCAAGCCTTCAAACTTTGTTGTATATATTTGGTTAGGCATGACAGCAACAGTTGTTTATTTTTGGTGTTTGCATCAAATTGCTTGTTTAAAGTTTATTATGTAGTTCATAAACAAAAGTTTGTCATTTCTCAATTTAAGTTTTCAGTTGTACAACCAAGTTCCTTCTTCATACCATGTAAATTAAACTATACAGAGCAAGTGATCTTCTTTTGCACTGCATGTATGCTTCTGTTCTTCATCCGTAATCCAGTGGTGTGGTGAACCTACCCACTATAGCACAATGTCATATTCTGCAATGTCTTAACTATGAACAATGTCCTATCATTCTACTATTATTTAAACCGTCTCTTTATTTGCCAATCTGAAATGGTATAAATTGACAGCACACTAACCATTGATACTTATGAGTTCTTGATCTGTAATCCAGTGGTGTCGTGAAGCTGCCAACTCCTTCACAATGTCATTTCCTGCCATGTCTTGACCTGAACAATACCATATTGTGTTAATGCAATTTTAAACTGTGTCACTTTATTCGTCAGTAAGAAATGTGATGAATTGTTAGCAGTGATACTTTTATGTGCAAAACCTGTCATCCGTCTGCTTGTTTATCTTTTAGAGTGAGAAAGATATAAGTGTTGAACAAGCGCAGTCTCATCATCTTGCTCGGCTGCTTGCGCTGCAGCTCCCCAGCAGGGCTAACCTTTCTTGAACTCTATTGAAGTGCTGTCGGTTTTGTATATCAGGTCGAATTACTAAGTAGGCCTTTAGCAAGTGGGGCCCAAAAGCATAGTGTCCAGTTGACGGGCTGAATCTGATATGGGCCATATTGAGCCCAAAGCCTCTTAAAGGGCCGGACCTGATCTGGGCCGTAATTTGGCCCAGAATGTGGTAGGCTTTCAACGGGCCGGATCTCATATGGGCCACTATTAGGCCCAGAGCGTGGCAGGCCATTAATGGACCGGATCAAATATGGGTCGGCATTTGGCCCAAAACATGGCAGCCAGTTAATGGGCTGGCCTACTAGGGTCCTCAAAATCTTATGGGCCTACAGCTGGGCCAGCCCATTAATGTCGGCGAAATCTCATGGGCCTTTAGCTAGGTCGGCCCATTATGATCCGCAAGAATCTTGTGGGCCTTTACCTGGGCCGGCCCATTATGGCACACAAAAATCTTGTGGGCCTTTACCTGGGCCGGCCCATTATGGCCCACAAAATCTTGTGGGCCTTTAGCTGGGCCAGAGCATTATGGTCCGCAAATCTCGTGGGCCTTTAGCTGGGCCGGCCCATTATGGTCCGCAAAATCTTGTGGGCCTTCAGTTAGGCTGGCCCATTTAAACTTGATGGGCTGGTCCATGTGTCAACATATCATAGGCGTGTCTCGCCCATTGGATGAGTGACACCTGTGCCAACGCGGATCTGACACGTGTCTCCTCCAGCCAATGATGATTTTACACGTGGAAAATCCCCATTGGTCGGGGCTGTTAACGGGTTATCGGATCCAAGACCCGACCCGATAGCTTAACGGCGTTCCGTTACGGTGGATGCCATGTGTCGGTCAACCTTGACGAAAGCACTTCTGTGACGCGCGATTTATCGTCATGGAAGTGGACACTTCCGTGATGATAATTTTGGTAATGTCATGGAACACTTCTACGACAGCACAGGTATGACTATCTTGATTCTGTCATAAATTTGGCATGGATGTACATGCATGACAAAAAACGCGACCTACTGTGACAAACACGTATCATCACGGAAGTGTATTTTTTTGTAGTGAGATGACAATTTGTTTTCAGCAAGGTAATGTCTGCAAGTGCTGAAATTGTAAGTAAAGAGTAGTTTGATAGCAAGATATTTTGTAACGAGCAAGTAATGATAATAGTAACAAAAGGTACAACAAGGTAGCCCAATCCTTTTAAGGCAAAGGACAGGCCAAAATGGTCTCTTATAGTAAGCAAAGTGTTTTGAGGATTGGGCTACTTGAACAAACCTCCTACTTATTGGCGAGGTGGTTAATCATAAGTAGGAGGTTTGTTCAAGTAAGAACATCACCTAATCATCGGTCCACCCACATATCAAATTATCAAAGTAGCGAACACGAATCGAATCAACATGATGAAAGTGATAAGGCATTGGGAAGTAATAAGTAGATGATGGGTTGCTAGAGTGACAGAAGCTTAAACCCTAGTTTATGCGTTGCTTCGTAAGGGGCTGATTTGGATCCATATGTTTCATGCTATGGTTAGGTTTACCTTAATACTTTTGTTGTAGTTGCGGATGCTTGCAATAGAGGTTAATCATAAGTGGGATGCTTGTCCAAGTAAGGGCAGTACCCAATCACCGGTCCACCCACATACCAAATTATCAAAGTACCGAACGTGAATCATATGAACATGATAAAAACTAGCTTGACGATAATTCCCATGTGTCCTCGGGAGTGCTTTTCTCTATATAAGAATTTGTCCAGGCTTGTCCTTTTCTACAATAGGGATTGGGCCACCTTGCTGCACTTTATTTACTTTTGTTACTTGTTGCTCGTTACCAATCATCTTATCACAAAACTATCTGTTACCTATAATTTCAGTGCTTGCGGAGAATACCTTGCTGAAAACCGCTTATCATTTCCTTCTGCTCCTCGTTAGGTTCGACACTCTTACTTATCGTAAGGACTACGATAGATCCCCTATACTTGTGGGTCATCACCTATCCTTTCCCTCTAGCACAAATATGGAAGGGGCGGGAGCCCAAATGGGATTCGGCCCCACTTGGGGTGCCTCCTGGCTGCCTCCCCTCCCCCCACATATATATATGTGGGAGGGGGCGCCACACATGACTACGACAATCTCTTAGCCGTGTGCGGCGCCCCTCTCCATAGTTTCGTCCCTCGGTCATATTTTTGGAGTGCTTAGGCGAAGTCCTGCGGAGATAGCATCACCACCACCGTCACCATGCTGTCGTGCTTTCGGAACTCATCTACTACTTAACCCGTCTTGCTGGATCAAGAAGGCGAGGACGTCACCGAGCTGAACGTGTGCTCAACGCGGAGGTGTCGTACGTTTGGTACTTGATCAGTTGGATCGCAAAAAAGTTCGACTACGTCAACTGTGTTACTAAATGCTTCTGCTTACGATCTACGAGGGTACGTAGACATACTCTCCCCTCTCATTGCTATGAATCTCCTTGGATAGATCTTGTGTGTGCGTAGAAAAAAATTGTTTTCCATGCAATGTTTCCCAACACTATACCTGATTGTTGCGATCAGATGACGGATCCTAGGAGCCAGATGCCACCACCGACAACTACTACTACCCAGAGGGTGCCTACTACTACGTGAAGGCCGCCGACGACCAGGAGTAGTTAGGGGCTCCCAGGCAGGAGGCCTTGCCTTTTCGATCGTTGTTGCTTTTGTGCTAGCCTTCTTAAGGCAAACTTGTTTAACATATGTCTGTACTCATATATTGTCTCTCCCGCTAACTTGTTTGTATTCGAGTTTTTGTATTCAAGCCCCTTGAGGCCCCTGGCTTGTAATATGAAGCGTGAATGACTTTAATTTGTGTCTAGAATTGTGTTGTGATATCTTCCCATGAGTCCCTAATCTTGATAATACACATTTGCGTATATGATTAGTGTATGGAGGCGTGACAACATGGTTGCCAAATACCTCTTCACTAAGAGGCTTGCTCGAGGGATCAACAATCATATTAACACTACGTCGAAAAACAACAAAAAAATATGGTGATACTTCCCTTCAATATGTTTCCTTGTTGTGACACTTAAGATCACTAGAGACCTCTAGTTTCTGCCTAATTATTCCAGCTTAGGTGTCCTCGGCGCCACGAGTATTATTTCCCCAAGTGTAATTCCACCTTTATAGACACCTTGAATATTACTTCCTCAAATGAAAATTCCACATCAATTATTATCGGTCACATAATCAATAATATGAACAATTCCACATTGAGTCAAATATAGGATAACCATGTTGACTAAATTTTCAAACCCACATAAATATTCAATTCAATCATTAAAGGAAGTTCCATAAGTAACCATGTTTTGAAAGAAATTGCTAACCTCGGTCAGTGAACCTGCACCATATTAGTACTAAAAATAATAATTGAATATGTGTACCTGAACTTATTTCTCATCTCGCACATACGGCAATAGCTTCCTCGATGTGTTTAACCTTTAATATAAACTCTAGAATAAGTGACTCGTTGTGATGCACTTTCCACAATCTTATATCATGTGTGAGATTCCCTTAGTTGTTCGTTTTTCCTTCCACTGCTTGAATGCCACATAAATTCTGGAAGCTAAGGTATGATTGTATAACGAAGATACAATAAATTTTAACACCATTTATTATCCCTTTTTCCTCACGAGTTCAAACATAATTCTTTACTGAGTTTGGTTCCAGGTACTTAATTAACAAGTTTGCAATTTTCCATAGAAAATGTTTCAAAACATACTCTATGTAGTTCCACTCCCAAAACAAAGGAAGCTTCAAACATTCTGTTCATATGAAAGTTAAAACATGACCAAGCTTTCACTTCCTTCAATGTGAGTTTATCATTGCAAACAACAAAACAATGTTAACGTATACAATAATAATGCAACATATTTTATACTTACATTTGTAGATGGCCGTCTTGCTTCATTTAGAGAACCATATGACATGCTATTCCATTGATGTGAAGCTTGTTATAAGACCATACATTAATATATTCAATTAGCAAACCATGTCTTTAATTCCTCTTTCCCAAAATTCTACGAGAGAGAGTTTTCACAAAGTATATTTTCCTTTGTGTAAATAATTGAGTAACAAGAGGACATTATAATATTCCAATGAGCCAAATTTCCTTACAAAAAATCACTTCCAGATAATAGGCTTGTGGTTATTTGGTATCATTATAAGTGCCCCAACTCTCTTCCTCATTTGAGTTTATTCCTTCCAGCAATTTTTCCACCCATAGTTGACATTGATGAAAAAAACTTTCTTAAGAGAATTTAGTGATTCCACTAAAATTTAGAGTGACATCCACCAGCAACACATAACAATTATCCAGACATGATATTCCAAGGTAATTCCTCCCACTTACCCTAAGCATATTAGTGTCGGGAGTTACACTTGTAGTTTTATTTGGGGTCAAGATCTCTTATACAGATAAGATTCCTAGCCTTTTCAACTAGTCTTCCGGGATAGACTCCAGACAAAATTACCATCCACGGTCAAATTTCGTTGTGTCTCCAGAGCACGCGCTTGTGAGAAACGCGTCATAATAGAGTGTAAATTCCTCTTATTATGTAGATCAACATTAGGGTTGTAATCTAATTATACGATCTTGCTTCCTCCGATTATCACTATACCTGGGTAGTCTTTCCAATATAAATAGTTTATTGTGTTCCACTACTAATCGACGAGCTTCCTTAAGCATATAACTTAAGTTTGTTCCAACAAGTGATAATTTCATGATAATCATGTAAATTAATTCCATGTATAAATACATGTAAACTCCATAATGAGGTATTCTGAATATTAGCAATTCTAGTAATTTGAATATAGTTGCAGGACACATAATTCCAACACAGAAATCTTCCTGCATCCTTTGTGTGCGGCTTTGTGTAAACATGCATTGTATATATTACGATCATTACCCAAGCATGTTGCCTCCTTCCCAAGAAAAGTCTATGGTTCCTCTACCTCCCAACGGCGCCACGGGCGGTTCGCCTCGTCTCCGGTGGCCTTAGGGCCATGGCCGGCGGCGCGGTGGATCTCGGCCCTTGCCGCCGGGAGGGCTCTATTTTTAGTTGTTTCTTCACGTTTTGTTATAGTTTGTGCCCTACTCGGGAAGACAAACGGCGGCAGCTCACTGAAGATGGAATAAGGTTCTCCCCGCCAAGCCCCCACCCCGATGGTGTGTCTAGTATCATCGGCGGGTGAGTAGAGGTGTGTCTCCGACGGATCTTTCCCTGGTGGATTTGCTCATATTTGGTCGTAGTTTATCTATGTTCATCTGCTTTTAGGTTGGATCCTTCCGATCTACGCTACTCTTCATCATCGGCGGTTGTTGTTCTGCTGTGCTGGTCCTATGGGGCCTTAGAGCATCTCCGGCCGTTGGCCCCCCATGGGGCTTGAAAAATTACCGCTTGGGGGTGAGCCAACGCTAAAATCGGCTTGGGGGCTATTGGGTTCCTAGCCGCCGCCCCCAGGTCGCCCCCACGCGCCGATATCAGCCCAATTTGGGCGCAAATTTTCCCGCTTTTCAGCCCACTTTCGGCGCAAAGTCGGCCCGCTATCGGCGCAAACCAGCCCATATTCGTTTTGCTTCGGCGCAAATATAACAAAAGTTATTTTTTATCACATAGTTCATCACAGAAAATCAATAGAAATCAAATAGTTCAATACAAATTATATAGTTCAACAAAGAAAAACTCATATTTCATCACATGTCGAGCTAGGCGTTGCCCTTGAGCCTCCATAGGTGCTCCACCAGATCCTGCTGCAATTGTTGATGCACCTGTGGGTCTCGAATCTCCTGACGCATATTGAGGAAGGCAGTCCAGGTTGCCAGTAGCTGGTGATCAACATGGGCAAGAGGACCCTGCCTGTAATATGGTTCTGTGTCAAACACTGGCTCTTCCTGCTCGCTCTCAATGATCATGTTGTGCAAGATGATACAGCAAGTCATGATCTCCCACATTTGATCTTTCGACCAGGTCTGAGCGGGGTACCGGACAACAGCAAATCGATATTGGAGCACACCAAATGCCCGCTCGACATCCTTCCTGCAAGCCTCCTGAACCTTCACAAAGTGGGAGTTCTTGCCTCCTGGCACAGGCTTTGAGATCGTCTTCACAAATGTAAACCATCTCGGATAGATGCCATCTTCTAGGTAGTATCCCTTGTTGTAGTGCTGCCCATTGACCTTGAAGTTCACCGCAGGAGAATGACCTTCAACAAGCTTGGAAAAGACAGGGGATCACTACAACACGTTGATGTCATTGTGAGTTCCTGGCATGCCAAAGAAGGAGTGCCAAATCCAGAGGTCCTGTGTGACCACCGCCTCAAGTACCACACTGCAACCGCCTTTGGCGCATTTGAACATCCCCTGCCAAACAAATGGACAGTTTTTCCATTTCCAATGCATGCAGTCGATGCTTCCAAGCATCCCAGGAAATCCTCTTGCTGCATTCTGGGCTAGGATCCGAGCAGTGTCTTCATTATTGGGTGATCGCAAGTATTGCGGTCCAAACACTGCCACCACTACCCTGTAGAAGTTGTAGAAATACTCAATGGTCGTGGACTTGGCCATGCGCCCATAGTCGTCGAGTGAATCACCGGGAGCTCCGTATGCAAGCATCCTCATAGCTGTCGTGCGCTTGTGGATTGAGGTGAATCCAAGTTTGGCGGTGCAATCCTTCTTGCACTTGAAGTAGCTGTCGAACTCCCAGATGGAATTCACAATCCTGAGGAAAAGCTTTCGGCTCATCCGATAACGGCGCCTGCACTGGAGCGTCGGCTAAGTAGTCGGAGTATAGCATGCAATAGCCTTCAAGTCGATGCCGGTTCTTTGCTTTCAGTCGCCCCGGGGACAAGCCACCTCGCCGCGGCTTAGCATTGCTCGCGAGCAGGCCGGCCAGGCCGATGAGGACCATGAGATGCTCTTCGTCCTGAACGTCAGCATCGGCTTCCTCCTCCAGCAGCGCCGCGAGGACCTCATCGTCGTCCGAGTCCATCGCCGAGCAGACAAATTGCCGAACACCGTGGTGGGCGCACAGTCGCCGGTATCCCGCCCTGCGCGGGCCGAACGCCGAAAAACTCGCCCAGGAAGGTGGTGGAGAGGTTGCCGCGGCGAAACCCTCTCACTTTTCCGGCGGTGAATGGCCTATCTAGCGGTGGTGGGTGGTGGGCGGTGGGCGGCGCCAGGATCGGTTGGGTGGCGGTAGGGCGCGCGGGGGTGGGGGGCGAATCTGGACAATTGTCTTGACTTTTTGCCTGACAGTGTGGCCCAGACATGGTTTTCCCTTCCGCCAGAGCCCCCAAGCACCCCCAGTGCGCTGGGTTCGGCCTGTGTCGCCGGGCCCAAAAACAGGCCGAGCCGGCGGATTTCGACGTCTTGGGGGCGCGACTGGGGTTTTTTCGGTGCCGGCGCAAAAAAAGTCGCCCTGGGGGGCCTGTTGGGGGCTCGGCTGGAGATGCTCTTAACATGATGACTTCCTGGCTGTCTACTACAATAAGTTTTGCACGGCTCCAGCGAGGGAGGAGCAATGATAGCGGCACGTCTTCAGCTCGCTTCAATAATTGTAGTCGTCTCTATGTGGTCTACGGATATGTATGTAGCTTTTATTATTTATGGTGTTCGTTGTACTGTCATGATTGAAGATGAATAGATCGGAGGTTTCTTAAAAAAAAGCATGAATGAAGTATGCTAATCCTTTCTCTAAAAGTTAAGCTTGTCAAGTAAAAACAATATAAAAATATCTTCAACTTCTCATCGCAGACGCTAGTTTTCGCTTGGCAGACTAAAAAGAAAGGTGTTGTTGCGAAAACAAGTCACACAGATTAAAGAGTTCCAAAATACCACAATAGAAGCACGTTGAGGAAAAGTGGTTGGCCTGCCTGCAACATGGTGCTACTCCTACCTCATATCTCACAACGGTGACAAAGCTGACAAGTATATTGGTGGAGAAAGGGCAGACCTCATGGGGAGGGCTACCACGGTGCTATGGTTAGATTTTCTGACCACAAGGAATTAACACGTCTGAAGCCCTTGAGACATGCACGCAATAGCCACATGCGTAAAGGCATGCCTTTACAAGTTAGAACAGGATAAAGCAGTCAAAGACGCACAAATTTTACCCTGTCGAGTCCGGTCTCTGGGGGCGTCAATTCCAAGGTAACGATTTCCTACAAATGCCAAAAGTACGTATCCTAACAAATGATGCTTTGCTATTTAACGAAATTCCTTCTAAAGTTAGAAACTCTTTTTATTTGTGATCAGTCTTCCTTGTTCGTTCCCTCCCTCTGCAAGGTACCCACCATCATCTTTGATGGACTCACGCGCGGGCAAAGAGGACTAGCGTTGCCACGGCCAGCGTCAACGACGATCCAGCAGAACAGTTGATCGCTCAATACTTCGACGCACTCACCCCCCGTGCCAGCACCATCCCTTAGCTGCCTAGGCACCTGGTAGAGGACTAGGCTGGGTTATGGACTTTGAACCGGATCTTCTCACACACGTATGTCCTAATAGATTACACAACAATTCATTAGACTAATCTTTTGATTGATATTGATGACGATGGGGGCTAGATGAGAGAACCTTATTCCATTTTCAGAGAGTTATCGCTGCTCGTAGTCCTGCGCAGCCAGCCCTAAACAAACACTTAAAAACGGAGCAGAAGTCCTTCCGCCGGCAAGAGCAGGGATCCACCATTCTTTCATGACCCTAATGCCTAGGACTGGACGTCTGAACGAGCTTTTTGGCTCGCCTCGAAACTCGTTTCAGCTCGGCTCGAACTGGCTCGGCCCGATAACAAAACCTACCGAGCCAAGTTTGAAAACTGGGCTCGCTGGGCCAACAAGCCGAGCCTAAAAATGCTTGGTCCAGCTTGGTGAACTCCCGCACGGCCAAACACGCACGAGGCAGCCCAAGCAGCCCATCCCACTAGTTTGTGAACTCCCGCACGGCCAGAAAGCTCCCCGCAGCCCATCCTGGTCAATTCTCTCATGCGGCAGTCACATGCCCCCCCCCCCTCCCGCGCGCAGTGCCGCCAAAGACTCCGCAGCATGCGCCATTCCTCGCCACATCAAGCACCGGCACGCACACGGCGGCCGTCGCGCACCAGCTACAGGGCGGCGACCATGCCGCCAAGTGATTAGTGGACATCCTTTGGGTCTTTAAGTACTCCTCTTGTCTCCAAGCACCACTCCACCTCGCCTGAGTTCCGTAGCATCGCCGGTGATCCCACATCTAGCAGCAGCGAGGTTCTTGGGAAGAAGACGTAAATAGGGCCCACCTAGCAGTGACCCCTGTCCATCCACTCACGAGCCGTTTGGGGTAGACCGAGCCACTGCGAAAATGAGCCGAGCCACCCATATGCAGCTCGTTGCATCACCGAGCCGAGCCGAGCTGGCTCGTTTTAGAGCGAGCTAAAGCATGGCTCGGGCCAAACTCGGCTCGGTTCGGCTCGTGTCCAGCCCTACTAATGTCACAAGAGACGAGGTAGATCAATGACAGCGTCGGTAATAGATGGAAAACCCCTACACGCCTAGGAGTTGATATTCAAAAGGTGACGAAACGGTAAATCAATCAGGGCATGGTTTTTGAGCCGGATCTTCTCACACACATATGCCCTAATAGATTGCCCAACAACCCATTAAACTAATCTTTTGATTAATGTTGACGAAGAAATCTCCAGGGGATTGTCCGGAAGCAGACTTGGCAGCATTTTAGCACGAGCTACAAGTATCCATAATTAGTACGCTCCAGCGCTGCAGCCAACAAATAATGGTATGTGCTCGTCGCCAATAAAGCCATTGTAGCAGTGGCAGTGTCTATCGTAACGAACAAATGTATAGCTATCCATTCGTCAACTTGCTTGGCCAACAGATAGCTAAGTTTTGTTTTCAGAAACTTCTGGCCACAGAAAACATATTTTCCATGAAGTTAGTAGCCAAGCTGCGTCTATCGATTTCATAGTGGGCGCACAAAAGATGCTTCAGGTAGCCTCGCATGGATGGCTCTGTAGCGAGAATGGAAAGTCCACACCAAGCGAATGCATACCCTTTGGGCAGAATTGATTGCCTAAAATGATTTGCTAAAGCCGGTGTGAGCAGCAGATTCATACTTCCTTCTTTCTGGTTTATAGGGCTCAATTCAAAAATCTCACCAACCAAGATAGATGGTGAGTGATGGAATACTTTTTGTAGTTTGCAAAAACACCTATTTAATACTCTTGTTTTTCTAAAAAAACAATATGTTTACCAATGCATTAATTGCAAGACATGCATGCATAAAGTACATGCATTGATCAATTTTCTTTTAATACTTGCATGCAATGATTTAATGCACCTTAAAATCTAAACTGGGAACAACCAAATTAAGTCTTATAAAATTAAAAAACTAAAATTTTAATATAAGCCCTGTAAACCGAAAAGGATGGAGTATTTTTTTTAACACCGACTATGACACACTACCTTCATTGTACTAGTGCTCCTAGCAGTAGGTATCTATTGACTGGTCAAGCATAAATGAACCTGATTGTTTGGGCGTTAAAATTCATGTGTGAAACACAATTGGAGTACAATAATCTTTCACTAAATAAAGGGGTAGCCGTACACACTTTGATCGGGCTAAATGGATGTTCAAAGTCTGGACGCACCTCAGTGTCAATTTAACTTCGATCACTATTACATGTAGAAATGCATGGATTAAGCTTTGCAGGAATAATAGTCTAGTATTTATCTTGCAAAAAAATATTTCAAAGTATCTATAATTTTTAATATGTTTCTAACATCTAGAATAAAGAAAAAATTATATCAAAATTATTCGTTGTAGACCAAGTAAAGTTAAATTTAGCATATATATAAAAAAATCAATAAATCTTAGATGTTTCATCGCAGCCGCTAGTTTTGTTGTGGACTGAAAAGGAATAGCTTGTGTTGCCAAAAAAAAAGTCAAACATATTAAAGAGTTCAAAAATGCCACGTTAGAAACATCTGGCGGGAAGTGGTTGGCTGGATTGCAGCATCGTGCTACCTCACATCTCTTGGCCAATAGTGATAAAGCTGACAAGTATGTTGGTGGACAGAGGACAAGGTTGTACCATCGGTGGATAATGAAATTTCTAGTACTCCCTCCGTCTAGGTGTGTAAGTCACCTTACGAAAATCAAATAATCCCAAAACACCTAGGCACCGTACATTAACTCCCTTCTCGTTTTTTGTTTTGTGGCATTCAACCAATAAGATATGTGGGCTGTGCATGCTTTTAATGACTTGAGACTACCAAACATAACATGCAGTCGTTAGTTCATTGCATGCAATGCTATTAATTAGCAAAAAAGACATTACGTTTTCTCGTTTTCCTCTCCACCTTGGTCGCGATGCACAACGTAAGATGACTTACACACCTAGACGGAGGAAGTATTGTCTGTCTGAAGGCGACTCAAACAAGGTACTCCCTCCATTTACTTATACAAGGCCACTATGGAATATACGTTTTGCAGGGCCGGGCGGACAAAATCCGGGGCCCTGTGCCAAACTAAAAAAATGAGGCCCTATCTCACTAAAAAATAACCTAATGAGCAATTATAATGTATATATTAATATATATCCAGCAGAATTTTTTCATAATATATATAATATAATGTCTTACATAACAATTGGACGTATAAAAAATCATACCTATTCAACTCCCGGCTGCTATTTATTTGAAAAACTTCATTCTTTTAGTATTCTTTGATATGAAATCTTCAATGATATCCTCGTAATCAATCTTCTCCAACACTTCACTCTCAAGTGCTATTGTGGCCAAATCATTGAGTCTTTGTTGTGTCATAGTAGTACGCATATAGGACTTCAATAGCTTCAACTTAGAAAAACTTCTTTCTGCCGATGCAACTGTCACAGGAATGGTCAACAGAACTCTATATGCAATACTTGCATTGGGAAAACAGTCATGCCGCTTTAAAAAATTCAGAATTTCAACAGGTCCGATATTTTCTTTTGGCATGAAATTTTGAAGGAACTTCAACTCAACAAATAGATCATTGGCATCAATATCAGATTGTTTATCCTTCATAAGGGCAGCCTCAAGATTAACACAAGAAGATTTCAAACTATCCTTATCCAATGAACGCAATGTTTCAGAGGTAAATAAGAAACCAAAATTTTTCTGGTAACCTTGATATTGCTCAAATCTCCTACCGTGTGGCAATATTTGTGTCGTTTGGGTTCTCATCATACTGTTTCTTTCTTTTAATTTCTCTCCTTTTACGAAATGTTGCACCAATATCCATCTCAAGTGCAATTTCTTTGGCTATCTCCAATGCTTCTAAGAAACCAGTTTCCCTGTACCCCTCGAAGAAATAAATTAGCCCTTTCACTTTCTCAATAGCAGCATCAATAAGCATATCCTTTCACTACTAGGAAAAGGCCTACTAATGGCGCACCTAATTTGGCCATTAATGGCGCATTAGTGGTGCGCCATTAGTAGCACGCCATTAGTATATTTCACTAATGGCGCACCACTGGTGCGCCATTAGTATCTGGTATACCAGATACTAATGGCGCACCTCAGATGCGCCATTAGTATATACAATAGTGCGCCATTAGTATGCCTCCCGGGGGGCCATGTATACCCAGGTGCTTTGGCATACTAATGGCGCACGACAACAGGATGCGCCATTAGTAACTTCGGCATACTAATGGCGCACTTTTTAATGATGCACATTAGTATCCTTTGGCATACTGATGGCGCACTATGATGTGATGCGCCATTAGTATGAATATTAGGTTTTTTTATTTTTTTTATTTTTTGTTTTTTGCACAGGTTACAAAATGTATAATTGGACAAAATATAGACAGCACACATCAACAACAGATTCATCGAATACAATAGAAGATTAGTCTCTGAATACAATTCATCATTTTAGTCTCCGAATACAATTCATCATATTAGTCTCCGAATTGAAAAGACCGAACAAAGATAGAACATTATATTACAAGTCTTGAGACCGCGAGTTTGTCTTCACATTACAAGTCGATATCGATCATCTAAACTACCATCACATAGAAGAGAGCTGCGGTCATCACGATGAGCATCATCACGATGAAACTCGTCTTCATCCGGTTCCTCCAACGCTCCCTCCCCTCTCCCGCTAGATAGCGGGCGTATCTAGATTCGGCCTCGGCCCTAGTGGCGTACCCTTTGTAACTGTTACCGCTGAATAGGTGAACCTGTCTCCGACACTCCTCCCAGTCGTCGTAGACTCCGGGAACCTTACCCTTGTACACGACATACCACGGCATCGCTATGCAGTAGCCAAACGAAATGTTAGTACCAATTCACAGACAATACATAAGCAATATATAAGTATGCAACAGAACGATCGGAAGAGAAAAGCAAGACATTAATAGCATCGATTACATCTAAGTTGAACGACTCTCGAAACCAAAGAGACATACTACAAGTTCATTAAAGTTTAATTACAACATGAGCCAATCGATGCTTCAGAACTAGACATAGCATCACTGCTTTCGACTCAACTCAAGGGACCGGAGCATGGATGAAGCCGCCGTCTATCGTGGGAGTCATGAAACAACGGGCGTTGTCAGCCTGCATTTGTAGGATTGTGTCGATGTCACTGTTGGACGGTTGATTTCTGAGGTAGAACTGCCCCGAGGTACGAAGGACATCTTGATGGATGATTTCCACAAACTCCGACTGGATGCGAAAGAATTCTTGTCTGATGTCCGCGTCCTGGATTGCCGGCACGCTCGCGGCCCAATCTTTGAGTCTACTCGGTAGCAGAAGTTGATGATGGTCCCGTACGATCGCCCGCATGTGATGGATGGCGTAGTAGGCACCCTTCTGACCGCCAGGCGGCTGCTTGACGCAGCAGAACGTCGTATTGTGGGAGAACACGTGTTTGTCGTACTTACGAATAGGCCTGGTGAAGGTGCCTCCAGATTTGACGTAGCCGGGGAGAACATCATCAAGAACCTTCTTGACATTTGTGTAGTCTACGTTCGACTGACGGTCCGGGTCGAAATACGTGGTCATGGAATATTTGGGGCTTAGGAGGATGAGCGTGCAATGTGTGTCACTGCAGAAAACACGGAATGTTAAAAGAAAAACGATCGAAATCTAAGAATTCATATGTTACGGGGCGGTTGAGGGGAGGACTTACTCGGGAAAGTAAGGCACGAGGAAGTTATCATTATCTTGGTTTGCCAGAATGACGCCTTCGAGGTAAGAACTCGCGACTTGCTGGTCCCCAGCGCTGCCCAAGATCTTGGCACGCATGTAGAAGGGGTCGACTATCACAATGTCCGGGGTCTTGTCGCGAATGATCCGCATCTCCATACTCAGCGAAAATAGCCGAACGAAGGTGTAGTGCAGCGGATGAAGGTTCAACATAGCGTGGATGTCATCAAACCGCAGGACAATCGTACCCCCGATGGAGTTATCCACAAAGCCCTTGCCCTCTGGCACCTTGGCCGCGAAAACCGGGTATGCCACATCCTTCTCTCCGAGACGCCGCTTCTCCAAAGAAAGAACACTGTCATGCAGACTCCGCATAGCACCGGTTGCAGCATCGAGCATATTTCTCGGTAGCATCGGCCTACCCGCCACATGCACCCTCCTCGAGATATCCTCAGGTGAAGGTGGCCCGTCCTGAGCACGTATCGTACTCGGTGCCGGCTGGCCCGCACCCTTGTTAGTCTTTCTTTTGCGTGCCTTCTTCTTCTCCTGTAATGGGACCGAGTTCTGCTCACAGACCGCCTTCTTGAGTGTGTTGGGGCTGATCATATTTCGCACCTCGCCTATCTGAGGCTCGGTGAAGTCGGCAGCTGGAGGCGTCTCCTGAGAGCTGAACTGCAGACGACGCCTGTTGCAACTTGGCTTCTCCGCGGTACCAGCTAGATCGCGCACGTCTTTTGTTGGGTTGGGTTCTTGAGAAGGAGGCCCCATGAAGTCGCCACCGTACCCATGATCGGCAAAAGTACTGATCGACATTGGCAAATGTATCGTCGTCGTCGTCGTTCTGATCCTGTGCCATATGCATGCTTGGATCCAGTGGCATAGGGATGTCCGGCACCGTTGCGGCGGTCTTGCCATGGGGCCGACTTGGCGCCGGCACGACTGGCGGTGTTGTCTTTGGGGTGGTGTCCCCCGCCCCCAAACGAATCTGGCTCTCGGCCAAAGCAGGGGCCAGCTCAGGCAGGCGCTGAGGTTCATCACGTCATCATCGTCGGCCCCGACGGGTCGAATCGGAGGTAACAACTCATCGCAGCCTGGCAGCACCCGAACCAGTTGAACCCTAAACAAGTTGGGTGGCATCTGGGTACCGTGGAACAAGGGGTTGCCCGGTTGAACGATTTTTCCCTTGGCGACATCGACCAACTCGTTGTTCACGAAGTGCGGGAGAGTGCACGGAACGTCGGCGGCGCCCTACGAAAACATGTAGGGCGTCAGGGATGCCCAGTCAAAGGCAAGGAGATGAAGTCCTCGGCCGAGAGAGGCTTAATTAGTTACCGTGATGATGGCGTCGAGCTCGGCTAATGTCGAGGCACCGCCAACGGCGGGCGTGCAATTGACGGAGGGGCCGCTTGCTGCAGAGGTGCCGGCCGACGTACACCCGGGTGCATTAAGCTCCCGTGCCGGCGTCGGAGACACCAATGCCGCCTCTACCGGAGACACCAATGGCCCCACCATCGCGTTCTGCGAGTTGCTGGCCGTGAAGCTAGGAATCGGGGGCGGCCCCTGTTGGCCGCCCGCAATCCACGCACTAATCCCCTGGATCAAGGTAGGCACAATGGAGGTGATCGTCGCTCCGAGTTGTTGTTGCACTTGCTCTTGGACAATCTCCGGAATCCGCGCCACCTATGCCCTGAGTTCTTGAACCTCGCGCGCCTGGCTTTCCGAGCTGGTCTTTTTCTCCTTTCGCCCACCAGTGTTATAGTATGACGACCATTTTGTCGACAAGCCTTTGCCGGCCACACGACCAGCTGACGTTGGCTTACTGAGCTTATCCTTGTTCTTCATTACATTCAACGCTTTATTTAGAGTGGTGTCCCAAGGGTTGCTCTTAGTCGACCCCGCGCTACTGCTTTCAGTCGCCTGCGGAAGGAATGTGAACCATTTAGAAATTTGGTTTCATTAATTAGAATGCAACCATATGGAGCTAATTACGCGGGGGTGTATTCCTTACCAGAACAAGCTCAAGCGCCCTGGTCTTCGGATCCGTGGTAAGCTCCTTTGTTTTCGGGTCCTTCTTGTACCGGGCCCTGACAAAGTTCCTGGTCTACTTGTCACCGTATTTATCGAAGAGGGGCGGTAGGCCTTGCTCGGCACGGTCCGCCTCCTCCTTGTCCCATATAGGCTCCGCCACTCTGTAACCGCCGGGACCAAGTGTGTGTTCCCCTAAGTTCAGCTCCCGCATTTCTTTCCCCCACTTACTTGATTCGGAGTTTGCGGTGCTCGAGCAATTGATCTTGAAGTCGTTGTAGTCATCTTCAGTGATCGAAGGATTTTTCTCCTTGATCTTCTCATAACTCCCACCTTTCTCGATCATTCTCTTCACATTGCTTTTCCAAGTAGACAGGGCCTTGCTCATCTTCGTGAGGGAAGCATTGTTCACTTTATTCCCTTTGAGGCTTGTGTTTTCAAATTCAGCGGGGAACTTGTATCGTTCGTGCAGCTTCGTGAAGAGGAGGTTGCGCAAATTCCCTCGGTCAGGATGCCTCAGGTTCTCGGTGTTGATCGATACGGTGCTCCGGAGAATGCACCCGAGCTGAAGCGAGTACCCCTTGACTATTCGTTCGGGCGCCGTTGGATTCCCGTCGGAGTCCACTTCAGTAACTTCCTCCTTGAGGGTGCGGAGCACGGTCGGGCGTCGGTCCTTCCGTTGCCTCTTCGGTTGGCTGCCATCTGTGCGTGCGCCGCCATCATCAGTGGTGGCATCCTCGGCGGCACCATCAGTGGTGGCATTAGTGGGGTCATCCTCGGCGGTACCATCAGTGGTCTCAGGATCGGTGGGGAAGGCGGCGTCCTCATATAAGTGAGGTTGTTCCTCCATCTCCTGGGACAGCTCCCAGAATTTCTTGCCGCCCGAACCCCCGGCCTCATCGTTGTTGGCCATGTTTCTCTATAAATAGGAACAAAGTTTGGTCAAAAAGTTGGTTATTGTCAAGGAACAAGATCATGGTCTCATCATTTAGGGTTTGTCGACACCGAGGCATCCTAAAATCTAAGCTTTTATCATTGAGGGTTTTTCGACGCCGAGGCACCCTAAAAGCCTAAGCTTTCATCATTTCGGTTTTTATCGACACCGAGGCACCCTAAAAGCCAAGGTTTTATAATTTAGGGTTTGTCGACGCTGAGGCACCCTGAATGCTAAGTTAAGTTTTCATCATTTAGGGTTTATCGATGCCGAGGCACCCTAGGTTGACTAATATATATGGGTATCTTCTAATAATATACCCTATCAAGGAAAGGGAAGGAGAATTCTAAGTTGGGCCTAATCACTTGGCTCTATTGCCACCTATGGTTTAATGCAGCAAGAATAAAGGGGCAGTTGATCCTACTCAATTAAGTACTAAGATACCCCGGCCCATGCATTAGTCGCAAGTACCCCATATGTCCTATTTTTAGCAAAGTCATGCTAAAATTCATGGAAAATTTCAACATGACCTTTGCTGAAAATAGGACATATTGAGTACCCGAATTTGCCGGAACGGAAGTTAATCGACATTCCAGCAAACTCAAGGGCCTCTCGGGGTACAGCAGCAGCATCACAAGTTGACAAAATTCCCAAGTAGTACAGCAGCAACATCACAAGTAGTACCAATGAACATATAGTCCAGCAGATTCTGAATTTTGATAAATGACAACAAGATAACTCATTCTGAACATATAGTACCAGTGAACATATAGTCCAGAACATATAGTCCAATAAATGCAATTTGTAACTGAGGCGTACATATACCAATAAATGCAATTTGTAACAAATTGTTGTACAACAATATATCTTCTAGCCATGAAACCCTACCCTGATTCTCCTTTCTTCCACTTGCCGAAGACAAGTTGGCTGTAGAGGATGCTCCAACTCAGATCAGCCTACAGAAGTGCATTGTATAATTCTGTTTAGTTCCAAGCAGTAGTTCAGGAAGTGCAAATTGCAGAAGTTTGACAAAGCACTAACTGGAAAGTCTGGTGTTTCCTTGAAAACATGAAAGTGCCTGACTATGCATACAATTTTACAACAAGACATCCACCATACAATTTTTATTAAAGGAAAAGACTTAGTGAAGTTTAATTAAAGTATCAGTTAAAGTTTAAATTAAAGTTTCAGTTAAAGTTTTAGTTGATTTTAAAGTTAAATTAAATTTTCACTTAAAGTTTCAGTTAAAGGAGAGCACTTGCTACTAGATTTTAGGGCTATTGTAAGCAGTGCACTACTGCACTATTGTTCATACTCCTGCACTATTGCACTACTGGAATCCTCCTGCAAACTACTGCAAGCAGGAATACTGATGCAAACCCTGGAACTTGTAAGCAGTAGCAGGAGTACAACAAGACAAGAAGATGAGACAATATGGAGGGCACAAGGCAAACTACTGAAAAGGTTTCTTTGTGCTGTACTCCAAAATTCAACCAAACAAATTAACTGAAACTTAACAGCAGCAGCAAGTGCTACACTATTGTTGTCCTACACTAAACTAATACAACCAAACAAATTAATTGAAGAAAAACTACTGAAACTATACAAGCACTACAGTCAGATTACACAAAAGTACTGATGCAAGCAGTACAGTACACAAAACTTGCAAACTTACAAGCACTACTGCAACTTAATTAAGCTACTAGAGTAAGTGAAACAACTGCACTTAATTAAGCTACTGGAGTAAGTAACTCCATGGTGTACTCACTGGAGTACAGCTAAATGTTCAGGAGTACTTCTCAGGCATAAGCAGGGGGAGGAGGGTGGAGGATCATGAGGCTTCATGGTGAAAAGGACCAAAACTAAATGTACGAAGAGCAAAATGCCCAAATCACAATGGTCAGTGGTCTGGCCATTGTGAACACAAGTACCAACTGTTTTACCCCTTTGAACTGCAGCATAGAGCATGTATTTAATCACTTTGCCACATACACAACAGAAAAAAATACCATAGACAGTACTACATACTAGCAAATATAAGGGGAAATCAAATCATTTTGTCTACAGACTGCACATTAGCAATCCAAGGAGCAAACAAACCAAAAAAGGTTAATGGATCAGAGAGAGTACAAAACAACGTAGATACAGAACATTTGCAATCTCCAAACAAAAACTACCCCAAAAAAAGGTGACCTCCAACTAATGTCCTTGTTTTGTCAGATTTGATCTATAAATAACTAGTAGTACATGTCTGAGTATTTGGATATGCTATCTATCTATCAGCAAGTAAATTATGCCATTTGAACAGATTTATACTATTTGAATGCCAAGTACATGACTGAATCTGAATTAATGCCAAGTACATCCAGTTGGTTTCAGTCAAAGTTCAACCAAAAAAATGACACATACAAACTGAAGAGAAGTGTGGTGCTGATTCATATGTATGTATGTACAGGAGATGCAAGTGCCACCAAGATAGATAGTTTTAGTCAAATTAAAAAAAACAATTGGACACATACAAACTGAAGCAAACCGTCATGCTTTTTCATGTGTACATAGAAAAGATGCAAGTGGTATCCACAATTTATTAATCACATGCACTTCCTCTAATTTATTAATCACATGCTCTTTGACTAACCATCCAAAAAAATATAAATCAAGGGTGATACTACCAGCCACCTGCGGGGAGTAAGAATGAGTAGTTTCTGCTAATTAGAGGAATCACTCATGGTACAAAGGCACATGCAAATCCTTATGCAAGAAGTGTAGATTACAAAAGCTAGACACTCATCACTATAGTAGTCTACAGCAACTGCAGAATCACCAACACTGAAAGTCAAATCTATGGGTACCATGAAAAGAAGTTAACATGGACAGCAAGTAGCTGACACGAAACGAACATAGCCTAATTTAGCTAAGAAAACCCTCAGGTTGTAGTAGAAGATACTGCTCTAAAACATGTGATCCTTTTTGCATGCTAGGTTTAGTTAGTGTTACCTGCCAAGTGCACATGTGACAGTAGTTCTAGCAAGCAATGTTGCTGAAGGGTATAGCATGTAAATTGGGTCTTGGGCTATAAGTTTAGTGAACTACAGGCTACTGGGCTTCATGGCTATGAATATCTCACATAGATTTTAAAAAAAATAAAAATTTCTTCAGCAAGCAGCAAGCAGCATTGTAACAAAAATTAAAAATTTCTTCAGCAAGCAGCAAGCAGCATTAGTGAACTACAAGCAAGCAGCAAGCAGCAAGCAGCAAGCAACAGAGGGGGAGAGGGGGAGAGGAGGAGGGGGAGCTCACGGGGGCGGTGGTGTGGACGGGGCGACGAGGTGGGGCGACGAGGTCCGGGTGGTGGTGGTGCGACGAGGTCCGGGAGGCGACGAGGTCCGGGTGGTGGTGGTGCGACGAGGTCCGGGAGGCGACGAGGTCCGGGTGGTGGTGGTGCTCCGGCGACGGTGGTGTGGACGGGGCGGCGTCCGGGCCACCGGCGACGAGGGCGGCGGGGCGATGGCGTCCAACGAGGTGGGGCGACGGGGAGAGCGGCGCCGAGGAGACGAGGACGACGGGGCGGCGGGGAGACGAGGACGACGGGGCGGCGGGGCGGCGGCGTCGGGAGAGGAGAGGGCGGCGTCGGGAGAGGAGAGGGGAAGGGGATCGAGGGCGAGGGCGAGGGAGAGAGAGGGGATAGGGAGGGGCCGGGAGGAAATATGGATGGGGGCGGCACAATACTAATGGCGCACCACCCCTCGGTGCGCCATAAGTACATTCATACTAATGGCGCACCTCACCGTGGTGCGCCATTAGTATTTTTTTTTCTGCTCGAGCCAACAGGTTATCTTCCACCTGACCTGATACACACCAAGTTCCCTCTGCTAGCTCGACTGGTCAGTAGCCAATTCTCACACCAGGAGGTCCTGGGTTCGATTCCCAAGCTCCACAAATTTTTTTATGCATTTAAAATGTTGTTTGATACTTATTTGTGTTTAAATATGTTCAAACTTGTTTAAATCATAACAGTAATATTTTTTTATAAGACAGTAATAATTTTTTAAATAATATCATCAAACAGTAATGCCGGTGGAGCGGGGGAGGGTGCGCGGGGTGCGGGGGGTCGGCGGCGGCGGTTGAGTAGGGGAGGGGTGCGGGGGGTCGGCGGCGGCGGTTGAGTAGGGGAATCGAGGGTGCGGGGGGTCGGCGGCGGCGGCCGGTGGACCGGGGGGGTGCTCGGCGGTGAGGGGGACCGGATCTGGCGAGGTGGGATAGCGATCGAGATGGAGGGGGATCGAGATCGAGTGTCCATGAAATTTAAAAATATTCATGATAGTTTAAAAAGTGCCCATGAAATACAATCAAGGAATGAAGGCTACGATTTAAATACAATCGAGAAATGAAGGCTACGATTTAAAAGCTATTTGTTCACAATCTGCTTGCCCTTCTTTTTCGCAAATGGAGTTCTTCTGTGGACCGGACGTCCTTTAGGTAGGGTGGTCCTGCTTCTTCTTGTGGTGTGTGCTGCTACTTCATCATCGTCGTCATGTTCGATCCTCGGGTCGCCGTACTTGTCGAAGTCTTGCTCATTGGCTACTCCATCCATTCCGATGATCTTCCTTTTGCCTCTCCTCAAGACAACACGACTGGGCTTTGACGGGTCGGTAATGAAGAAGCATTGGTCCACTTGGGAAGCCAGTACCCATGGCTCATTTTTTGCGGTGACGTTTGCGCCCGCGGTCTTGGATTTGGCTTCGGGTATAACCATGGTGGTGAAATACCGGTCTTCTTTTAGGACGCTCTTGGCCCATCTGACACGGAACATCGGGACCTTCTCTCCAGCGTAGCTCAGCTCCCAGATCTCCTCGATCCTTCCGTAGTATCTGTCCTTGTCGTTACCGGTGTAGGATTCCATCGTTACCCCGGATTTCTGATAACCATCGCTCTTCATGTCCTTGGCCTCGGTGTAGAATGTGTAGCCGTTGATATCGTACGCCTCATAGGTCATCAGGTTGTGCTCGGCGCCCTGTGACAAGGCGAATATGAGTTGTTCTTCCGCGGAAGAATCCTCATGTAAAGGGTACGACAGAAGCTTCTTCTTGAACCAACGCGTGCAACATGAGTTGTGCTCTTTGAGTATATCTCCGTCCGTCCTCTGTTGGCCTCGGTCATTGTACGTCTTCTTAATAAAGGTTTTGTGCTGTACCACCCAAGGATCGACCACGTCTATGTGTTGTAGCGCGGCTAGGTTTGCTATTTCAAAGTCGGCAAGTCGACCCTCGAAGTCGACATGCATTTCGCGACGACCCTCACGGTGACCCCATCCAGCGAGCCTGCCGAGGTGCCTGTTGACAGGCAGACCAACGGGGTTCTCGATGCCTAGATAATTCGTGCAGTAGGAGATGCACTCTTCGGTCAGAAAGCCCCTGGCTATGCTTCCCTCTGGACGTGGCATGTTGCGAACGTATTCTTTGATGACACCATTCATCCTTTCGAACGGCATCATGCTGTGCAGGAACGTCGGCCCGAGTTGGATGATATCGTCCACGATATGGACCAGCAGATGCACCATAACGTCGAAGAATGCGGGCGGGAAGTACATCTCAAGCTCGCATAGTATCACCACGATCTCTTCCTGTAGCCTTCTGAGTTGCCTCACGCCAACAGACTTCCAAGAGATGACGTCGAAAAAGTTGCATAGGCCAAATAGGGTTTCATGGACGTGCGCGTCCATGATCCCATGGATTGCAACTGAAAGTATCTGCGTCATCAGCACGTGACAGTCGTGAGACTTCATCCCGCTAAACTTCAGCTTCGCTGGGTATAGGTATCTGCTTATCTTCCCCGCGTAACCGTAAGGAAGTTTTACTCCTATGAGGCAGGTGCAAAACTGCTTGATCTCCTCCTAACTTAGAGTGAAGCACGCGGGAGGGTAGTCATTCCCGGTCTTCTTGGCCTTCTTGCCTTTGCGACGACTTTCCGTGTCCTGCTTCGCCTCATCATCATCATCATCATCATGATCATCATATATAGCGTGAAGCTCCTGCCTGATGCCCATTGATTTCAAGTCTGCCCTTGCTTTCGGCCCATCTTTGGTCCTCTCTGGCATGTTGAGCAGGGTACCAAGCAGACTCTCGCACACGTTCTTCGTGATATGCATGACATCAAGGCTGTGAGGCACACGGTGGATCTTCCAGTACGGCAAGTCCCAGAAAACAGACCTTGTTGTCCATACCTTCAGCAGCGGCTCTGGCGCCTTTCGCTTCTTTCCCGGCAGTGGGCAGTCTTTCCAATTTTTCAACAGCTCGTCTATTTCCTCGCCGCTCTTCGTACGCGGGCGTCCTCGGGGTTCGGTTTCACCATCGAACAGATCCTTGCGTTTTCTCCACAGGTCATCGTCGCGAAGCCACCTTCGATGTCCCATGAACACGGTTTTCGAAGACCCGAGATCTCTATCTAGCTGGTGATACGTTGTGTCATCCATGTACCTGACGCATCCAGAAAATCCGTGGACCACCTGCCCCGCGACATATCCGTAACCGAGATAGTCGTGCACCGTCGTGAGCAGCGCGGCTCTCATAGGGAAATATTCTTTCTCTGCGGCGTCCCACGTATTGGCTGGAGTTTTCCACAGCGTGTCAAGCTCCTCTTTCAGCAGCCCCAGATACAGATTGATGTCGTTCCCTGGTTGTTTCGGTCCTTCAATTAGCATACTCATGTGAATGTACTTCCTCTTCATGCACAACCAGGGGGGAAGGTTGTACATCCACACAAACACAGGCCAAGTGCTATGTGTGCTTCTCTGGCTGCCAAACGGATTGACTCAATCGGTGCTCGCGCCCAGCACGATGTTCCTTGGATCGTTCCCAAATTCTGGGTCTTCGAAGTTCAACGCTTGCCACTGGCTCGCATCCTTAGGGTGACTCAGCATCTTGTCTTTTTTATCTATCTCCGGATCATTTGCGTCATCTTCTCGCTTCTTCTCCTCCCTATCCGCGTGCCAACGCATGAGCTTTGCTACCTTAGGGTCCGCGAAATACCGCTGCAGACGAGGAGTGATCGGAAAGTACCACACCACTTTTCGAGGAGCTTTCTTCCTCTTCTTGTATCGAGTGACGCCGCACACCGGACATATGGTAGACTCCGCGTGCTCGTCCCGATAAATGATGCAATTGTTCATGCACACATGGTATTTCATGTGCGGTAAATCCAGAGGACACACGATTTTCTTCGCCTCCTCCAAACTGGTCGGGCACTTGTTCCCCTCGGGAAGACGTTCGTGCCAGAATGACATGTTCTCGTCGAAGCATGCGTCGGTCATTTTGTGTTTTAACTTCATCTCCAGAGCCATGAGCGTTACTTTCAGGCGGGTATCCTCGGGCCTGCATCCTTCATACAATGGAGTAACCGCGTCTAACTCAAGTTGATCCATCTTGGCTTTCTCTCGGGCGGCAGCTCTTGCGTTATCCGTCTGCTTGAGAAGCAGCTCTTGAATATGAGGGTCCTGCACCCAGCCCATCGATGGTCCAGCGACGTCTGCTCCGCCGGCATCATCATCTTCATGATCATGCCCGTCGTCTGCTCCGGCATCTTCCTCATCATCATGTCCTGCATCTTCTACATGATGACTGTGTACAGCATCACCGTCGTGATCATCTCCTGGGGATTCTTCGTCTTCTCGCCCGCCCGAGCCGCGGTGGTTGTCTTGCTGCCCTTCCTCATTTCTTGCCCGGCCCCCATGGACGACTTCGTAGTCATCTTCATCACCTTGCCACCGATAGCCATCCATGAAACCACGCAAGAGCAGGTGGTCCCGCACCTGCCCGGATTCCGGGTCCGCAATAAGGCTCTTCAGCTTGCATCTTCGACACGGACATCTTATCTCCGTCTCGTTCTTTTGAAGCATCTCGGCCTTCGCGGACCTCAAAAACCTATTCACGATGCCTTCGGTCATCATGCGGACCATGGTCGCCTGCGGGGTAGAGCAAAACGATATTTTAGAACCAAGAAAAATTTGGCATGACTTTCCCTAAAAATAGGACCAAAAAGAATGCTTAATGCCAAAATTCTCGCCGAAACGGAAATGAATCAACATTCCGGCAAAATATTGGAAACTATCACATTTCAAATACCGGTACACCTCCAAACACAAACACATATGCAACACCACAAACATATGCAACACCACGAACATACATAGATCTAGCTAGGCCATAAAAAGTGCATGTGCACATTGTTGTAGGGAGAACAACATAAATATAGCTTCCCCCCTTACTTACCTATCAAAACAAGGTAATTTAACCACTTAAATTGAATGAATCTATGGTGGAAATGAGGTGAAAAAGAGGAGGCACCGAGACAAGGAGGAGGTGGAGAGAATGAAGTGGGGAGAAAGTGAGTGTGGGTAGGAGAGGCTGTCCAAAATATCTTGTTGCTGCCCACTTACTAACGGCGCACCAACTCTAAATGCGCCATTAGTAATCCAGGTTACTAATGGCGCACCTTCTGGTGGTGCGCCATTAGTAGTTTTGCAAAAAAAACATACTAATGGCGCACTATCCCACAGTGCGCCATTACTAGTTTAAACTAGTAATGGCGCACGGTGGAACAGTGCGCCATTAGTAGTTTTGCAAAAAAGGGAATGAAAAATATAATAAAAAAAACAACATTAGTGGCGCACTTTCCGGCAGGTGCGCCATTACTAGTTACAACTAGTAATGGCGCACTGTGTTTGGATGCGCCATTAGTATGTTTGGACAGGCGCACTAGTTAAAAAAAATTGATACTAATGGCGCATCCTGGGCCAGGTGCGCCATTAGTAGTTTTAACTCTAATGGCGTATCAGAAGGTGGTGCGCCATTAGTATATACTAATGGCGCACCGCTTGTCTGGTGCGCCATTAGTGTCAATCGCATCTATAGCCCTTTTTCTAGTAGTGTTTGTTTGCAAGTTTTTGCTTACTAAATTAACAGCAAACAATACCTCATACCAAATGACTATTGCCACGATAAATTCATACTCTCCAAGTTCATTATTTGCCAAACCTAGAGCCTCACTGCTTGCCTTTGGATCACTATCAGTTTCAGATACACGAAATTAAAAGAAAGTCTATAAATGTTATGGTTGGATGTAGTCAAAGCCTAAAGGAATTACATCACTATTAATATGAACATATTGGTTACCTGAAGTAGAGCCTCCCAAATGTCTGAACATTGAAATCTGATAGCTTTAACACTTTCAACACGACTCTCCCAACGCGTAGCGGACACAGACTTGAGAGTCAATCCTGATACGTTTTATTTCAAAATATGCCATTTCTTAGTAGAATTGGAAAAAATTGTATAGATGCGTTGGGTGATTCCAAATAAGTCCTTTGCTCTACCACAAGTCTTGGCCATATCACAAAGTGTTAAATTAAGGCTATGACAACCACAAGCTGAATAAAAAGCTCTAGGATTTACATCCAAAAGTTTCCTTTGTACCCCTTGATGCGTTCCTTTCATATTTGATCCATTATCATAACCTTGTCCTCGCACATCATTTATATCAAGATCAAGAAGTTTTATCTCCTTCTCTAGCACATCGAAAAGTCCTTGGCCGGTTGTATCATTTACATCTAGAAATCCTAGAAAGGACTCTTCTATGCAAACTTGACTTGAAGATGAATCCACATATCTTATAATTAAAGACATTTGCTCTTGGTGGCTTGCATCAGGGGTACAATCAAGTATGATAGATAAATACTTTGAGCTCTTTATTTTCTTGATAATTTCAGACCTAATAGAAGAAGCAAGCAAGTGTAGCAATTCATCTGAATCTTATGATCAAGATAATGAGCATGAGTTTCTTCATTTGTAATACGACGAACATGCTCCTGAATAACGGGGTCAAATTCAGCCAACATCTCTACCAAACCCAAGAAATTACCATTGCTATCTTCATACAGCTTGCCGTTAGTACCACGGAATGCTAGATTATGCTTTGCAAGAAATTTTACAATGCAAACAATTCTGAATAATACCTTTCTCCAATGGTCCTTCTCTTTCTCAAGTTGTTGTTGAGCAACTTTATCAATAGTTTGATGTTTTTCCAATCTACTACGCAACTCATGCCAATTAGTCATACTCGAAACATGATCCACACTTGTCTCATGATCTTTTAGTCTATTGGTCATATGTGACCAATCATTACAGCCCTCATTTGCCAACTGACCTTTCCGATGACCTTTTGTAAATAATTTACAACCAAAACAAAAGACTCTATCAAGTTGTTCAGAATAGACAAGCCAGTCTCTATCACAATGCTCTCCATTTGATAGGATTCTAGTATAGAATACTGAAGTAAACCTTTTACGATATCTATATTTGGGACCTTTAACTGACTTGTCTGTTTTTGGACCCTTCTGTGCTAAGATTTCAATCTATTTAGAATTAAGAGAATCCCAGTTTCTTGGATCAAATGTATCAGACCGAAAAGAATCATCAACATCCTCATGAGGTGAACTATTCAAGTTAACATCAATATTATCTTCCTCTACATCCATATTATCTGTCTCTGTATGACTATCTCTAGAATCATTGTAAGGAACAATTGCAAGTGCAAGGGTAGAAGGATCCGTAGACTGATTACCAGATGACACTTGCGGTGCCTTTTTTTAACAATAACAAATCTGTCCATACCACATTTATAAGATTTATTAATTAAATTTTCTTCTTTTGCTTTTTTCTTGCACTTATAGGCACCCGACTGATGTTTCCCCATGATGACTCAAATCTGTATTATTGAAAGACAAGATAAAGAAGATGAATAAAATAAAATTGAATTTATACGTAGCATATATCAATTGGACATCATGCGTCAATGATTGGGAATTAGACGAACCGTCTAACTCACCTAATTTCCGGTCCTGTGATCTTTAACCGGGAAGATAAGAACCAATCTCTAATGAAGTAACAATCCATGTCAATAAATAATTAGAAAATTAAGAATTAGGATTTAGGAGTAGGAACCGAAGTTAACCAAAAAGAATGACTCGCTAAGCACCTGAAGGCTAGCGTCGGTGACCGATCAATCCGATGAGATGACGTTGACGAGTCTGAAATTTAAGAAAGGAGTCAAGGAAGTCAACGGCGGCACTGCAGTAGTGGCCTGTCGCTTAAGTCGGCCTGAATCCGAAATTGGATCGGTCTAAGGAGTAAGGACCAGGGACCGAGCGAGAGCTACCGAGGGAGGAGGCGGGACTGAGGCGTCGACGTGACGACGTCAAGGGCTCCAGGCGTCCAGCCGTCGAGGGCTCCAGCGATCCGATCCCTGTAGGCTGTAGCGATCTAATGTTTTTTATGGTAGCGATCTAGTATTTTTTAATATAACGTAGCTAATTAGCGATGCCCTTGTCGCCTTTTTTCTGAGTGCTGCCTCGTCGCCTGATGTCGTAGCGATCTGGAGGAGTCCCAGCGCTCCGTCCGCTCGATGGCCTCGCTCTCGCTTGATGGGTCTAGTCGCTCGCCGCTCGGCCCAGTTATGTTTACTGTTACTATACCTATATAAAAAAATATGGGGCCCCTCAGAATTTTGGGCCCTGTGCGGGCCGCACCTTTGGCACCACTGTGGGTCTGGCCCTGACGTTTTGCATCTATACAAGGCCACCAATAGTAGTCGAGACAAAAATAATGATATTTTCTCATACTAACAACATATTTAATACTTGCATGCATGCAGTTATAATGGCAGTCACATGCATACTTCCCTCACTCAGTTTCCTTGCATGCATGTGACGTATTAATGAACCCAAAAAACGAAAAGAAATGCTGACTTTCAAAGAAGGCATTAAATTTTACATTGGTACCTGTATTTTGAGTTTATGGCCTTGTATATAAAAATGGAGGGAGTATATGTTACTTTTATGGGTTGATTGAACATCATGTGCATCCCCAAGACCATGATTAGTGTCATCTGCTAAAAGTCTACAAGGAGAAGAGATGCATATGTGGATGGCCACCATGGAAGAAGGATCCTAATCGCATAATATATTTGACCTACTCCTCTTCCTTCAAAGCATCTCTGCCTACTACAGTCTCCTTCCCCAGCGTCACTTCTCTAAGCTTGATGCCATGAAAATAAATACCTCGTGCGGATCTCAAGTTCATGCCAATGAGCTCTTGAAAGATGTTGGAACATCAACGAACAGTTCTAGGGTTACGGGTCTGGCTCAACTGGGTTCCGGCAAGCCGAATTCTTGGTCGATGAGCCCAAATTGGCAACGGGTGGTGCCTCCATTGTTGATAATGAGAGGTGAAAGAAATCAAGATTTCTCGATGTTCTATACGATGTTCCAAAGTTTGCAAGTGCGGACGGTATTTGTTGTTTATTCATGAGTATTCGCACAATGTTGCACACATGTTACAAACATTTTGGTTTTATGCTTCCAAAGGATTTTCTCTTGCTGCAAATGCATTTCTTTGTCCTTGCCAGTGTTGTTCATATGTTGCACACATAGATTTTTCATGCTGCAGGTGTTGTGACACATTTTCAACAGTTTTGTTGCAAGGGCACATTTCACACGCTACAACACTTCTTGTTGTGATGGATAGAGATCCCAGATCTAGCACTTAAATGAATCCAACTATGGCAGAGACGACTGATTTTGTTTTTCTCGGTCAGACGACTAACAATAAGGGATAACCATTTGATAACATATGTGTCGGAGTGTATGTCATGACACCATAAAAGGTAAAGCATCGAAATTTTTTGTTTTATTTTTTTGGGAATAAAGCATCGAGAATTGATCGACTGGCTCGGAAAATGTTCAACCCAGCCAAAGGCACTACAAACGCTGGTCCTAGTACAATACACAATTTCTACTTCCCATCGCTCGCTTGGGAGGTACCGACTAACTCAGGGAGGCTAGGAGAGAAGCTCCTATATGCTTGTAGCTGTCAGGAACCAGCTTCTGCAGATCCAGATGCAAAGTAGTGTCTGGTGTGATACATGTTTAGTCTAGATACTACTTGCTAAACCAGTTGATCGAAAGATTTGATTATCATTATGCTTGCGCATAGTACGATTTTTTCTCATAGTTTTCTCACGGGTATACACAACTTTTGCATGATACATGAGTGATGAGTTACATAGTTTCTCATAGTATGATTATTTGCATATATAATTTTCTCTATATAGAATTTACATATATAGAATCTACTACCACTTTGAGAGCCCGTGGATCGGTGTACGCGTCTTGATCCTTGTACAAGAAGTCCAACATCCGTGTTGAATTCACCACCGCCTCTAGGAGCAGCGTTGTTGGTCGCACGGTGGCTGGCTTGAGGAGCTCCTCAATGATGTCCATCCATGACTCCTCTATGAGCTCGCTGAGCTTTTTATATGCATCTTCCTTTGCAGTGTACTTGTTCTCCTCCATGCACGCTTCCACCGTTGACATCACAGGCCTCTCGCCAGAGCACTGTTCTTGTTCTCGCTGATTTATGAGAGAAAAAAGAGGGTCATATTAAAAAGGTGATCATACCCATCTATTAATATGGCTACGTGCATCAGTGCATCAATTGATGCAGAGACCAGGGTATCCTTCTTGGGTTAAATAACTTCTCTACTCACTCTGTAAAGAAATATAAGAGCGTCTAGATCACTTTTATATTTCTTTCCAGAGGGAGTATTAGTTAACCTATATTTTATGGCAAGTGGTTTCTATGACTAATTAATTATTATACCTGTTCAAAAATAGATGGTGTTCTAGAATTTTTTTTGCCAAAATTCTCTGAGGAGAATGTCGTTATATACCAAATTATTTGAGATTTTTCAACTACAATAATATCACTAGATTTACCATGTAAAACATTTCAAAGTTCAGTAAGTTTGTAGTTTATGACAGTATATACATATTCATGTTTAGAGTCTTTGATACTATTTCATAATGGAGGGATTACATCAATTTACTTAATTGGCTTTTAATTGGCATAGACATCATGATGCACACAACTAGGATTTATTGTTCTTTTGGATTATATTCACTGCCAAATAAAAGCGACAAGCTACAAAACTAGAAGGATCCCAAACTTATCCATGAACCAAAAACTGCAAATAAATAAAATATGGCGTGTATTTACAGTTGTAAGTGTGTAACCTCGTGCGAAGCCACATCGTTGATGACACGGCCAATGACACAAGAGGCTCGCATAATTTTAGGATAGGTCATGCCCCACTCGATGGCATCTCCGCTCGCTCCTATGACAACGAAGGCAAGGCATGCAACATGCATGCAACAACAGCTAGGCACTGAGAATCGCAGGTGCTCCTCAACGGTAACAGGTGTGTCACTTTCCTCACGCCATTTTGCCTCATTGTAGTAGCATTTCGTAGCATCGATTAGCTGCATAAGTACAATGACATATTTATTTTTCACTGGGAAGTTGATTGTCTACATACATACACATGTTTCTTTCACATAGCAGATTTTTTAACGAGCGAACATAAACGAAACAGAAGCTTCATAAGCATAGATGTTAACTTTTAAGACGACAAATATCAGGATCTCAGTTTTTTAAGTCTCGTGCAACAAAGCCAACTGTTAAGATGAGCCATATATTGAGTACACTGTTTATGAGTTAAAGTATTTTAAATTTCAAATTTACGAAGAGTCTTGATGATTTCATCACTTTTATCTACGCGTGCAAGCCTCAAGTGGCTCTGCATCAATTCCTGCATGCGATTCAGAGGCTTCGCACCATAGTGCTAATTCTGTCCATACATAATGATCCTATGCGTGTATTTCTCGGTTTATTTTCTTGAATTAATCATGTTCGTGAGACATCAACTTACTAGCTTTTTTACATAGTCTGCATGCTTGTTTCCTTGACTATCCAAATCTTTTGCGATGACCTTCATGGTAGCGAGTACTTTGCTGTAGAAGAACTTCATGTAACCTGGGAGGTGTTCAGCGGCTTGCTCATCCCACCTATAAAGAATAGAAAGTTCTTCTAGAATTAGTACCAAGCAACACATTAATTGGTTGTTAAACCATCCTAGCTCACATAGATATATAGAGACCTTTCCATTGCCACGGTGAGGAGCCTGCTTTCTTCTAAGGTGCTGTAGCTGTCGTAAATGTCATCGAATATCGATATAAATGTAAAGAATTTTGTGAGTACGATTCGTCCGTATGAATATTGTGGCTCAAACAAAACTCCTAACATCCAAAAGTGCATCTCCACCATCCTGTCTCGTGCGAAGCTCAAATGGTCTTGGAGTTGCAGTTCTTTCCACCACCTGCAAATAAACCATGAACTCAGATTGTAATGGTACGACGAGAATATGGAAACCAATTCAAGAGTTAAGGGGCATAGGGTTGTGTCTGCCATCAGATTTTAGTGGTGTACTCCCTCCATTTTTGTATACAAGGCCATTGTCGAATTTACAATTTGCAACTATACAAGGCCACTAACATCAATCGAGGTAAAATTGATAAGGCTTGCCTCGTAGTAGCAACCGAGAACATTAATACCCCTTACATGCATGTGGGAGTGAGAGGGTTGGTGTGCATGCACCACATTAATCAGACTACCCATAATGAGAGTAACATAGGTGATAACATCACATTTATCTAGGCAAAATAGATAATGTGACATGTAATTAATGAAAAAAGAGATGCATGTGGTAACATAGCTAGTTACTTAACATCACACATATCAAGAAAAGATGAGTCTACAACCTAATAAATGAAGTTATGCATAACACAACACATATGTTACTATCCATTGTGGAGGTAGTAACATGGCCGCTCATAGGCGCCGGCGCACCGGCCCAAAGTTGGGCCGGTCACACCAGGACCGCGCGATTTAACAATTGGTAGCCGCACGATCTTTCCTCCACTCGTTTCTTCCCCAGCGCGACGACTTCTCTTCGAGAAAAAATAACAGATCGACATCGCATCTCTCCATGGACGAGCACACGACCGGCCTCGAAGAACCACCCCGCGCGCTCACCCGTCGCCTCGCTTGCCGCCGGTCGCCGCACTCGCCGTCTCTGCCGCCGCACTCGCCGCCGGTCGCCGTCCTCGCCGCCGTCGTCTCATGGGTTTCTCGCCGAATCCATGCATGCAGCAAGCTTTCACCCCATTGGTTGCACCTCCCTCGCCTGGTGATGGTCGCGGCTCCGGCAATGTCGGTCGCCAGGCGTAGCACCCAAAGCGACGAGCTCGCCAGAAGGAACCTACATCGGGTTGCTGGTAGCAACAAAAATGTCCGTTGGTGGTAGCAAAAAAATTTGCTGGTTCCAGCAAAAAATAGCTCATAGTTGTCGCCACCCCATCGCCATTGTAGCAAAATCGATCGCCGATTGTAGCTTTTCTGATTGCCGGTTGCAACAAAATCATGCGCTCTGCCATTAGTGCAGTAAACACTCCGAGGATGCAGCAAAAATTGTGGTTGGTTCCAGCTTTTGATTTGCCGGTTGTAGCAAAAACAAAAGCTGGTTCCAGCTCTAGCTTTGCGTGAAAACAGATCGTTTGCTGCAAAGCCATCTCTTGGTCACTACTTTCGTCAGTCGCCGTGGTAGCAAAAAAGCTCGCCGGTAGAAACTTTTGTCTTGTTGGATGCAACAAATGAGGCGACCACCGTCGTCGCCATAGAAAACACTCCAGACGATGCACCAAAACTAAATGTTGGTTCCAGCTTTTTATTTGTCGGTTGCAGCAAAACAAGAAGCTGATTCCAACATCCGTCTTGAAAATTATCCAACTCGCCGTGGGTGCTGGAAAAATAGCCGGAGCTGGAGACGATGCGCTGGGGAAAACGTTTGAGCTGCGCAAGCATGGAGTGCAGCGACAAGGGGCTCACGGGGAAATCGCTGGTCGCGGGGGTGGACGACCACCTCACTGACGAGATGTGGGCTGCACCGACAGGGGCTCGATACGGGAATGGATGGCGGTCTCGCCAGCGAGATGTGGGCTGCAGCGACAGGGGCTCGATACGGGAATGGATGGTGGTCTCGTCGGCGAGACGCGGGCTGCAATGATGGATGGGGGAGAGATGCAGCTGGACGTTGGAAAAAAATGGGTGGAGAAGGAGAAGGATAAGATCCGACTGGGCTCATCTCGTCCGTGAACACGCGAGTGCGTTGGTAGCAGGAGACCGGCGCAATCTTCCGCCGGTCGTCCGGAGGGAAACGTTTCCCTAGTAACATACACTAGTAACATGTGCATGTTACTACTCTAAGTTACTCCTCACTGTGACTAGTCTCAACCAACAAGGAGTGAGAGTTGTCTTGCTGTGCGTTGAAGAGCAAAATGCACATTAATTAACACGTCAAGTAAGGAGAAAAGACTAGCTTGCAACATTAACTTAAGTAGGCATTAATTTCTACCTTGATACCTGTAATATGAGTTTGTGGCCTTGTATATAAAAATGAAGGGAGTAATATAAATTGCACGGATGGATAAAAGGTGAAATTTTGCCTATATACTAGCAGATTTCGTCATAGAGAGTCACTTACAGAGTAAGAGCCCTCAGCTCCTCACAGTACAGGGCTTGCAGAATACTGAAATCCAGCTTTGCAAGCTCCAAAATGGCATCATTCCTTGTAGTCATTCTCTCATAAACTGAGATGAAGTGCCGCGCTTCAACTCTTCGAGGCCTCCTGAAAAGAGGCGTTTCCAGTGTGCGCCGCACCTGATCGAGCAATATTGATGGTGGAATTGTTTGTTGCTCCACGGCACACTGGAGATGGCCTTTTGTGTAAGCCATTGCGCTGCTGAGTGTTTCTTCACCATGTGTTCGAACATGGGCAGCGTTGTACATGCACAAGAGGCTTCTTGTTTCATTGCAGGTAATCTTTCCTTCGTCATCTATGAACTTTAGGAATACATCTGCGGCATTGTCATGTATAGTACGTATTCTATTAGGAAAAATGTTTTTTGAAAATCTCACCGACCCATGTCTTTGAGATTCTAATTATGTTTGTTATACCTGGTGAAATATTCAATCCCTGTTTCCTGAGCAAATAAAATCGAAGGGCCGTCGTGTGAAGATCGCGGGCTTCATCGCCGGCATCATGAATCCCACACAACAAATCATTGATCTCCTTCCCATAGTGGTAGTCCAAACCAAGCCGCTGTAAAGTATCGACAAGCTCAAGCTTGCATGCCGAGGCAGATCAACAGAACCCGAACCGACTATTCTTGCCCTCAGCTCTTCTTTCATTACTTCAGCCTTGTTTTTCATGGAAAGACACTGCAAGAGCATGTAACATTAGTACTCACTTTGTGTCCGAGGTTATGCTTCGACAAAGTACTCATTTTGCATGAAAAACATACTTCATGATGTGCGTTATATTATCCGCTAAACCTTAAGTAGACTTCTACAATGTGTAAAACGACATCTATAAAGAGTTGTGCAACGGAAGTACTACTAGTTCATCCAACCTAGCTCCAACAAGAAGGTACGACACTGGAGTGTGCTGAT
>NW_024113903.1:0-12158 GCF_003073215.2 Triticum urartu
GCGATAACCCAGATAGGTCATCATCTCAACCAACACAGCAGGTGATCCTGAGGCACCAATGGCCGTCGTGTGGCGCACGACCTGCCTCGTGGGTTCCATCTGAAAACAAAGATGTTTTCACAGGAGTCAAATGACAATGTGGATAATGTTCAAATACTACCTAAAGAATAACTAGGGCTTATCCAACTTTGGGGTGAATGTCGTAACGGGATCCTAGTGTCAGAGTTAGTAAATTCGTTTAACCCGAGTAGAAGAGAGTTCAGAGTCCCAGAGTAAAGGTCGAGGAGTAAAAGATCCTAGTACCACCCGATGGCGACGTGGGCCCGTAAGGCACACAGCCAAGTTAGTAAAAGTTTTTGCAATGTCTAGACTCGACTTCGGCCAAGGAGTGTGGAAGGGGGATTCCTACAGGCAGTCGGCTCTGATACCAACTTGTGACGCCCCCGATTCAATCGTACACTAATCATACACGCAAACTGTGTGATCAAGATCAGGGACTCACGGGAAGATATCACAACACAACTCTACAAATAAAATAAGTCATACAAGCATCATATTACAAGCCAGGGGCCTCGAGGGCTCGAATACAAGAGCTCGATCATAGACGAGTCAGCGGAAGCAACAATATCTGAGTACAGACATAAGTTAAACAAGTTTGCCTTAAGAAGGCTAGCACAAACTGGGATACAGATCGAAAAAGGCGCAGGCCTCCTGCCTGGGATCCTCCTAAACTACTCCTGGTCGTCGTCAGCGGGCAGCACGTAGTAGTAGGCACCTCCGGTGTAGTAGGAGTCGTCGTCGACGGTGGCGTCTGGCTCCTGGGCTCCAACATCTGGTTGCGACAACCAGGTAGAAGGGATAGGGGAAAAAAGGGAGAAAGGAGAAAGCAACCGTGAGTACTCATCCAAAGTACTCGCAAGCAAGGAAGCTACACTACATATGCATGGGTAAATGTGTAAAGGGCCATATCGGTGGACTGAACTGCAGAAAGCCAGAATAAGAGGGGGATAGCTAATCCTTTCGAAGACTACGCTTCTGCAGCCTCCGCCTTGCAGCAAGTAGAAGAGAGTAGACTGAAGACCTCCAAGTAGCATCGTATAGCCTAATCCTAACCGATGATCCTCCCCTCGTCGCCCTGTGAGAGAGCGATCACCGGTTGTATCTGGCACTTGGAAGGATGTGTTTTATTAAGTATCCGGTTCTAGTTGTCATAAGGTCAAGGTACAACTCCAAGTCGTCCTATTACCGAAGATCACGGCTATTCGAATAGATTAACTTCCCTGCAGGGGTGCACCACATTCCCCAACACGCTTGATCCCATTTGGCCGGACACACTTTTCGGGGTCATGCCCGGCCGCGAAAGATCAACACGTCGCAGCCCCACCTAGGCACAACAGAGAGGTCAGCACGCCGGTCTAAACCTAAGCGCACAGGGGTCTGGGCCCATCGCCCTTAGCACACCTGCATGTTGCGAACGCGGCCGGAAGCAGAACTAGCCCCCTTAATACAAGAGCAGGCTTACGTTCCAATCCGGCGCGCGCCGCTCAGTCGCTGACGTCACGAAGGCTTCGGCTGATACCACGACGCCGGGATACCCATAACTACTCCCGCGTAGATGGTTAGTGCGTATAAGCCAGATGGCCAGACTCAGATCAAATACCCAAATCTCGTTTAGCGTATTAAGTATCCGCGAACGCTGACCAGGGCCAGGCCCACCTCTCTCCTAGGTGGTCTGAACCTGCCCTGTCGCTCCGCCTCAAAGATCCACTCGCGGGTGCTCCTATGAGCCGACCCGTCTTTAATCACCACATGTATCAAGTATAAAGTACATAGTATAAACCCGCGATCACCTCCCGAGTGATCACGGCCTGATAGTATAGCACAGCAGACGGACAAGAATGTAGGGCCACAGATGGAAATACTAGCATCCTATACTAAGCAAGTAGGTTTGCAGGTAAAGGTATCAACAGTAGTAGCAAGGACAGGCTATGCATCGGGATAGGAATAACGAAAACAGTAACATGCTACACTACTCTAATGCAAGCAGTATAGAGGAGAGTAGGCGATATCTGGTGATCAAAGGGGGGGCTTCCCTGGTTGCTCTGGCAAGAGAGAGGGGTCGTCAACTCCGTAGTCGTACTGGGTAGCAGCGGCGTCGGTCTCGGTGTCTAGCGAGAGAAGAGGGGGAAGAAACAATAAATATAATGCAAGCAAATGCATGACGATGCATGACATGACAAGTAACGGCGTTAGAGGTGCCCTAACGCGGTACTAGGTGATACCGGTGAAGGGGGATGACATCCGGGAAAGTATCCCCGGTGTTTCGCGTTTTCGGGCAGAGGAGCAGGAGGGGGAAGTTGCATGTTCACTATGCTAGGGATGCGTGACGAACGAACAGGCCGCGTATCTAGATACGTCCCGTCGTTCTGAGCAACTTTCATGTATAAAACTTTTTCATTCGACTTACGGATAAAAAGATATGATTTTCTAAAGATTTATTAATTTCTGGAATTTAATTAATTATTTAAATTAATTCAAAAAACAGATTAATGACATCAGCATGATGTCATGCTGACATCAGCAGTCAACAGGGTTGACTTGGTCAACCTGACCAGTGGGTCCAGTGGGACCCACCTGTCATACACTATTTAGGTTAATTAGAGATTAGTTAATTTAAACATGATTAATTAACTTAATTAATTCACTAATTAATTAACTAATTAATTATTAATTTTATTAATTCATTTTTATTTTATTTTTATTATTTTTTTTATATAAAACATTCTGGGGCCGGGCCCCACATGTCTGTGGCCCATCGGGGCCTAGGGGGCGCGGGCGAGCGGGTGCGGGCGCTCGCCCGAACGGGGCGCGGGCAAGGCCGTGGCCGGCGATGGCCACCGGAGCGGCGGCGCGGCACCGGCAAGGGGAAGCAGGGGCGAGGCCAGGTGCAGTGGTGGCTGGCGGAGAGGCGGGGCCGCAAGGGCCACCGCAGGCGCGGCGGGCGCTAGGGAGGCGCAGCGGTGCGCGGCCACGGCGGGGCTCGCGCGGTCGCGGTCGAGGGAGAGGGGAGAGGGAGGAGCAGGGCGGCGCGCGCGCGTGCACGCGATGGCCAGGGGCGACAAGCGGCGGTGCTTCGGGTGGAGGACGCGGGCCTCCGAGCGGTGCCGCGGTGAAGTGGCCGGAGTCGGGCGGCAGGTGCAGCGAACAGGAGGGCGCGGGGCCGTGGGCGGGCACTGGCCGGTCGGGAACGTGGCGCGGGCGCGGCCAGAGGTCGCCGGGCGCGGGCTAGGTGAGGGGGAGAGAAGGAGAGGCCAGGGGCGACCGGGCTGCAGCGGGGTTGTGCTGGGGCGCACGGGCGCGCGCGAGGTTGAGCGGGCGCGGCCGGGTCCTGGTGGCCGCGAGCGTGTGGTCGGGCGTGCGCACGCGGGAGGAGCACGACCGCGTCGACGGGGACGAGGGGGAGGAAGAGGCCGGGGGCCTCACCGGGTGCCTGTAGGGACTGGGGCAGCGGGGGTCGAGGTGGAGAGATGGGGACGGTGCGGCGAAGAGGATGCAGGCCGGCGAGGGGGGGGTGGCGAGCTCCGGGCGTCGGCGGGGCGACGGCGACCTCCTCCGATCCCGATCCAATAGGGAGAGAGGGGGGAGATATTTTGTGCGGGGGGGGGTGTGGGGGTGGGGCGAGGTGGAGTGGATAAGGGGTGGGGGGGAGGCCGGTTGGGCCTGCGGCCGAATGGGCCGGCCTGCTGGGCCGAAGCCCAGTGGGGGGCCCTCCTCTTTCTTTTTTTTTCTTTTCTGTTGTTTGTTTTTTCCCCTTTGTATTTTCTTTTACTATTTCTTTTCTGTTTTAATTCATTCAAAAGCAGTTAGGCATTTTATAAAAATGTGTTTACTTCACCAAAATTACCGATGCAATAATAGACATAGCCCGAACATTTTATTTTTAATATTTGAAAACTTTTATTGTCGACTTTAAATTTAAGTTTGAATTTGACACGGTTTTGAATTATCCCGAGATTAGTAACAGTAATCGCAGATGTCATGGCATCATTAGGAGAGTTTTACTGTAGCCAAATTATCCGGGCGTTACACCACCGGAGGAGAACGAAGCGCCGGAATGCAAAACGGACAACGGGGAAAATGCTCGAATGCATGAGATGAACACGTATGCAAATGCAATGCACATGATGACATGATATGAGATGCATGACAACAAGAACAACACACGGAGACAAAAACCCGAACCCGAGAAAATAAAATAACTTAAGGCCGGAAACGGCAAGAGTTGGAATACATATTGGGAAAGTCATATCCGGGGTGTTACATATTTGTTCTTTGTGTGCAGGTACCGTTCATGTAGTGTTGCGTGGTTCTCCTACTGGTTCGATAACCTTGGTCTCATCACCGAGGGAAATACCTACCGTCACTATGCTGCATCATCCCTTCCTCTTTGGGGAAATACCGACGTAGTTCAAGCCGCATCACTATGCCCCTCCATCTTACTGACGGTATCCTCATGAGACTCAATGATATCATTGGCCTCGCCTAGTTGTTCCAAGAGAGCAACAAAGTACTTGGTACCTTTGAGCTTACCCAAGAACTTGTCAAACTCATTCTCATCCACGTTCACCTTTCAGAGAGGTAACCTCCAACAACAAAAAGGGATTATTAGAGATGGAAGTTTTGATGTTGGAGGTTACCTTTGTTAATGCCTTTAGCCATGAGGCACTTGGGGATGAGGTTCTTGTTGGGGGTGTTGAAGAGTGACACCTTGGTCGAGGAAGAGGTGGCAATGGCCACTGAGGCCATTGCCATTCCTTCACCACTTGCATTTTCATCCGCATCGTCGGAGAGGTACTCTTCTTTTGCCACCAATCCCTTTTGTGGCACCTTCTTGTTGAAGTTGTTCTTGTTGGGGAAGGACTTGGCCTTGTCTTTGCGAATGATCTTGCCACCATTGTCTTCCCTCTTCTCGTAGGGGAAATCTACCAACAAGTGACTCACATTTCCACGATTGTAGCAAGTTCTCACACGTTGCTTGCCCTTGGAGCACTTGAGTTATTCTTGGAGAAGTCAGGCCTTGAGTTTCTCTTGTTTCCCCAAAATTGCCTTTAGGCAAGAGCCATGTGCTCGTGGTAAGCATATTTGGTGTCTTCGGGATAACTTTCTTCTTCTGGAATGGCCTTGGCCTTCAAAGCAAGGTTGGGTGAGCCTTTGTTTGACCGTTGGACACGAATAAGAACGTTGTCGGCGGTCTTGTTCAAGATGTTCATGGCAATAAACTCATCCAACACATCGCTTGTGGACAAGGTGTGGAAGTCCGGTCTTTGAGGGATCACAGAGGACATGGCCTTGTTGAATGGCATTATGGCTTTGAGGAACTTGCGCTTGATCAAATTGTCATTCATATCCTTGCTCCCGTGATCTTAGAGTGAGACTGCAAGAGTAGTTAACCTCCGGTAAAGCTCACGAGGCTCTTCATTATCTAGCATCACAAACTCATCGGCCTCATCAAATACCACCTCAAAGTTGGAGCATTGAAAGCTTGAGCTTCCCTTGTACAAAGAGACAGTATGTTCCCAACAATCTTTTGCACGAGTGCATGGGCGCAAGTGAGCAAGATCTTCGGGAGGCACCACAACTTGAAGGATGAACAAGGCGGAGTGGTTGAATTTACTGTCCACCTCTTCTCTTAGAGTGAGGTTGCTTGGATCATGCGAGTAGAAGCCTTGTTCAATGATTCTCCAAAGACGTGTTGAGCTGTGATTCAAATGAGACTTGATACGAAACACCCAAATAGGAAATGTATTCTTCACAAGCTTAGGAGGAGGACCAAGGTTGTTAATATGAGGTGAGGGTATCGGTCCTCCATAGACCGGGGAGGGGGACCGCAGCATTGGTCCCCAACCCATTCTTTCCTTGAGGCAAATTAGCCTTATCACTACTAGCCCCCTCCTTACCGGAGTTGGCATCTGACTCAGATGCGGTGGGATTAACCACTTGAAACGGACTAGTTGAAGTTTTCAACCCCTCAAGGAGTTCTTCAAACATGGACTTGACGTCTTAAGTGAAGCCATAGCTTCATTTAAGTCGTCTCGGGTGACCGAATTCAACTCTACAGCCTCGGGTACATCTCCAACCCTTTCATCATTGTCAACCATACTCTTCGGGCGGTAAACCCCTTAATAACGAGATGAGGCTCTGATACCAATTGAAAGGATCGACATGTTTCACTACAGGGGAGGTGAATAAGCTTGAAAGCACAAGTGCTCCCTGGGTGGTTTTGGTAATTAATGTTAACATATCTCTTGTTGGACTAGTGTTTTTATGTAGTATATTTCAGATAAGTTCAACAAATGGAGTGGCATGGACAAGAGGATGTGGAACCCCTTCTGGATGCTAAGGATAGAAGATTGGCAAAAGCTCAAGACTCTACATTTTGATTTTAGTGATCCAAGATCACATTGAGTCCATAGGAAAGCCAATACTATTAAAAGGGGATGAGGTGTTGCTTAATGGCTTGCTTGCTCAAAGTGCTTAGTGATATGCTCCAAAGCCCTCAACCACTTTCTCATTTCCACATATCACTGGTGCGCGTCGGTCCTAAACAAACGGTTTTTAACCCCTTTCTGCGACGGCATATGGAACCGTCTCCAAGTGAGTGTGGGCGATAGGGGGTCCTTCCCACACGACCCAGAAACTGTCGGGGATAGGGAGCCTTGATGCATACAGTTGTCCCTTTATACCTGTTTCCGATATCTCAAATATCCGAAACGCTTCATCCTTGCTACTCGTTTGTGCTCGCATTGCCATCGCAGTCAGAGTTTTGTGGTTCTGCTTGAAACCAGGCAGATTCTAGGCATGGGAGCTTTCCAGGCAGATGATGACCCACAAGTATAGGGGGTCTATCGTAGTCCTTTCGATAAGTAAGAGTGTCGAACCCAACGAGGAGTAGAAGGAAATGATAAGCGGTTTTCAGCAAGGTATTCTCTGCAAACACTGAAATTATAGGTAATAGATAGTTTTGTGATAAGATAATTTGTAACGAGCAACAAGTAACAAAAGTAAATAAAGTGCAGCAAGGTGGCCCAATCCTTTTTGTAGCAAAGGACAAGCCTGGACAAACTCTTATATAAAGAAAGTGCTCCCGAGGACACATGGGAATTATCGTCAAGATAATTTTCATCACGTTCATATGATTCACGTTCGGTACTTTGATAAATTTGGGTATGTGGTGGAGCTGCTTGGATACTTTCCTTACTTGGACAAGCATCCCACTTATGATTAACCTCTATTACAAGCATCTGCAACTACAACAAAATTATTAAGGTAAACCTAACCATAGCATGAAACATGTGGATCCAAATCAGCCCCTTATGAAGCAACGCATAAACTAGGGTTTAAGCTTCTGTCACTTTAGCAACCCATCATCTACTTATTACTTCCCAGTGCCTTCCTCTAGGCCCAAATAATGGTGAAGTGTCATGTAGTCGACGTTCACATAACACCACTAGAGGAGAGACAACATACATCTCATCAAAATATCATACGAATACCAAATTCACATGACTACTAATAGCAAGACTTCTCCCATGTCCTCAGGAACAAATGTAACTACTCACAAAGCATATTCATGTTCAAAATCAGAGAGTATTAATATGCATATAGGATCTGAACATATGATCTTCCACCAAATAAACCAACTAGCATCAACTACAAGGAGTAATTAACACTACTAGCAACCCACAGGTACCAATCCCAGACTTAGAGACAAGAATTGGATACAAGAGATGAACTAGGGTTTGAGAGGAAATGGTGCTGGTGAAGATGTTGATGGAGATTGACCCCCTCCCGATGAGAGGATCGTTGGTGATGACGATGGTGATGATTTCCCCCTGCCGGAGGGAAGTGTCCCCGGCAAAACTGCTCCGCCAGAGCCCTAGATTGGTTCCGCCAAGGTTCCGCCTCGTGGCGGCGGAGTCTCGTCCCGAAAGCTTGCTTATGATTTTTTCCTCAATGAAAGACTCCATATAGCAGAAGATGGGCATCGGCGGGCCACCAGGGGGCCCACGAGGTAGGGGGGCGCGCCTAGGGGGGTAGGGCGCGCCCCCACCCTCGTGGCTAGGGTGTGGCCCCCCTCTGGAACTTCTTGCGCTCAGTATTTTTTTATATATTCTGAAAATGCTCCCGTGAAGTTTCAGGACTTTTGGAGATGTGCAGAATTGGTCTCTAATATTTGCTCCTTTTCCAGCCCTGAATCCCAGCTGCCCGCATTCTCCCTCTTTATGTAAACCTTGTAAAATAAGAGAGAATAGGAATAATTATTGTGACATAATGTGTAATAACAGCCCATAATGCAATAAATATCAATATAAAAACATGATGCAAAATGGACGTATCAATTCCCCCAAGCTTAGGCCTCGCTTGTCCTCAAGCGAAAGCCGAAATCCAAAAATATGTCCACATGTTTAGAGATAGAGGTGTCGATAAAAATAAAATACGGACATGAGGGCATCATGATCATTCTTAGAACATCAACTTATATAATTCTTGTCATATGATCTCTTATGCAAGAGTAACAATTCAATCACAATTTCAAGTATGAATCATAAACTTCATTGAAAGCTAACAAACTGTAATCTCAGTCATTGGAGCAATTGCAATTTATCATAACATAGGAAAGAGTCAATATAAGAGCTTTTCAGCAAGTCCACATACTCAACTATCATATAGTCTTTCACAATTGCTAACACTCACGCAATACTTATGGGTATGGAGTTTTAATCAGACACAGAGAAAGATAGGGGCTTATAGTTTTGCCTCCCAATGTTTTACCTCAAGGTTAATGTCAACAATAATAGTTCATGAAAACTCACATCCGATTAGCCATATATACCAGGATCTTTCCAACATATTGTGCTTGCCAAAAGATAAAATGTAAAAAGGGAAAGGTGAGTATCACCATGACTCTTATGTAAGGTAGGAGATAAAAGTAAAAGATAGGCCCTTCGCTGAGGGAAGTAGAGGTTGTGATGCGCATTTATGGTTGGATGCACAAAATCTTAATGCGAAAGAACGTCACTTTATATTGCCACTTGTGATCTGGACCTTTATTATGCAATCCGTCACTTTTATTTCTTCAGTATCACAAGATCGTATAAACCTTATTTTCTCCCACACTAATAAGTCATACATATTTAGAGAGAAATTTTTATTGCTTGCACCAACGACAACTTACTTGAGGGATCTTACACAATCCATAGGTAGGTATGGTGGACTCTCATGGCAAAACTGGTTAAAGGGTGTTTGGAAGCACAAATAGTATCTCTACTTGGTGCAAGGAATTTGGCTAGCATGAGGGGGAAAGGCAAGCTCAATCATGTTGGATGATCCATGACAATATAATTTATCTTAGATGTAAGAAAACATAACCCATTACGTTGTCTTCCTTGTCCAACGTCAACTCTTTAGCATGTCATATTTTAATGAGTGCTCACAATCATAAAAGATGTCCAAGATAGTGTATTTATATGTGAAGACCTCTCTTTCTTTATTACTTCCTATTAATTGCAACGATGACCAAAACTATGTTTGTCAACTCTCAACAACTTTTATTCATCATACTCTTTCTATGTGAGCTCATTACTCTCCATAAGATCCAGATGATCTCTTTGTTTCTTTTTATTTCTTTCTCTTTTCTTTTATTCACTCAAGATTATGGCAAAATAATCAAGCCCTTGACTCAACACTAATCTTTATTATATATAGCTCATGGACTCGATTACATAGAAAGGATCATAAAGCAAAACTCACAACTAGATCATACTAAAACTTTATGCTACTAGATCAAGATATTACCAAAAGGATCAAACTAAGAAAAATAGTAAAGATAGAAGTGATGGTGATACGATACCAGGGCACTCACCCAAGCTTGGCGGTTACCAAGGGGAGTGCCCATACCCATGTGATTATGTCTCCTTTGCTGGTGAAGAAGATGGGGTTGTTGATGATGGATAGTCACACATTGAGCGTAGGAGATCTTCCAACCCTCGAATAATGCCCTTCAGTGCGATGATATGCTCCTTCAACAAAATATTTTCACGTGTGAGATACTTGTTTTGTATACAAGCTAACTCAATCATCTTTAAAGCTTCGATCTCAGTTGGGGTAAGAAGATTGTGATCAAGTTGAAGGATGTCTTCTGTTGCCGGAACTTGGTCCTCCGTGGTCTTCTTGATTCCTTTATCCTTGTTGATCTCCATGGGTTCTTCTCTCTTTAGCTCTATCTTCATTAGCCAAGCATCGTTGCCCTCATTGTTCGAGGAGGAGGGGGACGACATGATGCTTGGCTTTGACAACCCTGGCAGAAAACAGCTCGAAACAAGAATAGGAGATTTTTGTGTGATACGGGAGGCAAAACCTTCGGGGGATTATATAATGAATTTTTACCGACCAAAATACGTAACGTGCAAGAAAACGGAGTCCGGAGAGCGCACGTGGTGCCCACGAGGCTGGGGGCGCGTCTAGGGGGGTAGGGCGCGCCCTCCACCCTCGTGGAGCCCTCATGTCCTTCCCGGACTGCTTCTTATTTTTCTATTTTTCTAAATATTTCAAAACGGAGAAAAATTGCCATTAGAACTATTTTGGAGTCGGTTTACTTACTGTATCACCTACCTATTCCTTTTCGGAGTCTGAAACGTTTCAGAAAGTGTCCCTTATGTATTCCTCTGGGGTTACGGTTTCAATAATATTGGTTTCAACATTTATAGGATTACCTGAGATATAATGTTTGATTCTTTGACCGTTCACCACCTTCGGATTTATGCCTTCGAAGTTGTTGATTTTTATGGCACCAGAACGATAGACCTCCTCGATAACGTAAGGACCTTCCCATTTAGAGAGAAGCTTTCCTGCAAAAAATATTAAACATGAGTGTATAGCAATACATAATCACCTACATTAAACTCATGCTTTTCCATAAACCATTTTGTATGGAGACATACCCATAGGATTTTTATATGCATTTCTATAGGCCCAGAATGCATCATCAAGTTTCTTGGACCAATTCTTTCTAGATCTATTAACAGTCTTTTGCAAAATTAATTTGAGTTCACTATTACTCAATTCTACTTGACCACTAGACTGTGGGTGATAAGGAGATGCAATATATGATTAACATCAAACTTAGCAAGAATTTTACGGAAAGCACCATGAATAAAATGTGAACCACCATCAGTCATTAAATATCTAGGGACTCCAAACCTCGGAAAAATAACTTCTTTAAGCATATTGATAGAGGTGTTATGATCAGCACTACTAGTTGGAATAGCTTCTACCCACTTAGTAACATAATCAACAGCAACTAAAATATGTGTATATCCATTAGAGGAAGGAAAAGGTCCCATATAATCAAAGCCCCAAACATCAAATGGTTCAATAACAAGTGAATAATTCATAGGCATTCCTTGACGTCTACTAATATTACCAATTCTTTGACATTCATCACAAGATAAGACAAACTTACGGGCATCCTTGAAGAGAGTAGGCTAATAAAAACTGGATTGCAATACCTTATGTGCAGTTCTATCTCCAGCGTGCTGTCCTCCATAAGCTTTGGAGTGACACTTGCGTAGGATTTGTTCTTGTTCATGCTCAGGTACACAATGTCTAATAACACCATCTACTCCTTTATAAAGATGTGGGTCATCCCAAAAGTAATGTCTTAAATCATAGAAAAACTTTTTCTTTTGCTGGTATGTGAAACTAGGTGGTATAAACTTAGCAACAATGTAATTAGCATAATCAGCATACCATGGAGCAGTATGAGAAGTGTTTATGACATTTAATTGTTCATCAGGAAAGCTATCATCAATAGGTAGTGGGTCATCAAGAACATTTTCTAACCTAGACAAGTTATCTGCAACGGGGTTCTCAGCTCCCTTTCTATCAATAATATGCAAATCAAATTCTTGTAGCAAGAGAACCCATCTAATAAGTCTAGGTTTAGCATCTTTCTTTTCCATAAGATATTTAATAGCGCATGATCAGTGTGAATAGTTACTTTAGAATCAACAATATAAGGTCTGAACTTATCACAAGCAAATACAACTACTAAGAATTCTTTTTCAGTAGTAGCATAATTTCTTTGAGCATTGTCTTTT
>NW_024113904.1:0-9356 GCF_003073215.2 Triticum urartu
ATTTTGTGCCTGGCGACTCATCCAAACAATTTATTATCAGTGCTAATTTGGATCCCAAATAGGAAGGCGCGCTCATCGAGCATCCGTAAGAACCGGGACATCTTTGCATGGAAGCCTTCTGACATGCCGGTGTACCAAGAGAACTCGCTGAGCACACTCTCAATATTGATCCAAAGTTTAAGCCGGCCAGGCAGTTTCTTCGGCTGTTCAATGAGGAAAGGCGCAAGGCTATTGGAGAAGAGGTGGCCCGACTTTTGGCAATCGGGTTCATTATTGAAGTCTTTCATCCAGAGTGGTTGGCTAACCCAGTGCTCGTGCTTAAAAAGAACGGCACCTGGCGTATGTGTGTGGATTACACGGACTTAAACAAAGCTTGTCTGGCTGATCCTTTTGCTATCCCTCGTATTGATCAAATCATTGATGCTACGGCAGGTTGTGAGCGTTTGAGCTTTTTGGATGCTTATTCTGGTTACCATCAGATCAAGATGACGGTTAAGCACCAGGAGAAGACAACTTTCATTACTCCATTTGGAGCCTTTTGTTATGTGTCCATGCCTTTTGGGCTTAAGAGTGCCCAGGCGACTTATCAGCGGTGTGTGCAGAACTGTCTTCACAATCAGATTGGGCGTAATGTTCATGCTTATGTGGATGATATAGTGGTGAAATCCAGAGAGAAGGAAACCTTGATAGATGATCTGAAGGAAACCTTTGATAACCTCCGAGTCTACAAGATGATGCTTAACCCGGCCAAGTGCGTTTTTGGAGTACCGACGGGCAAGCTTTTGGGTTTTTTAGTGTCTAACAAAGGCATTGAGGCTAACCCGAAGAAAATCAAGGCGATTACATCTTTGGCTAAGCCGGCGTGCATCAATGATGTTCAGCGCTTGGCGGGTCGTGTTGCAGCTTTAAGCCGGTTCATAAGCCGGTTAGGTGAGAAGGCTATGCCGTTATATCAAATGATGAAGAAGACAAATTATTTTGTCTGGAGTGATGCTGCTAACTCTGCCTTTGAAGATCTGAAAAGATAGCTTGCTGAGCCGCCGGTTCTTGCTGCTCCCGTTGATAAGGAGCCACAGCTGTTATATGTGGCTGCTAACACACGTGCTGTCAGTGTGGCCATTGTTGTAGAGCGCAAAGAGGCTGGCAAGGAATATCCATTTCAACAGCCGGTTTACTAAGTCAGTGAGGTGCTCATTGAGTCCAAACAGAGATATTCACATTGGCAGAAACTTGTTTATGGGGTGTTAACAGCGAGCCGGAAGCTTAAGCATTACTTTCAGGGTCATCCTATCACTATGGTTAGCTCTGCTCCTTTAGGAGACATTATTCAAAATAAAGAAGCCACGGGACGAGTCGCCAAGTGGGCCGTTGAACTTGGGTCTCATGGTTCAAAGTATGTGCCACGTACTGCCATCAAATCTCGAGCACTGGTGGACTTCATTAACGATTGGACGGAGTTGTAGATACCTGAAGAGAAGCCGGACAACACATATTGGACGATTCATTTTGATGGGTCCAGACAGTTGGACCCATCAAAATGAATCGTCCAATATGTGTTGTTTTAACTTCCCCTTGAGGTGACAAATTTTGTTATGTGTTGCGGTTGATGTTTCCTTATACTAACAACGCAGCTGAGTATGAGGCCTTACTCCATGGTCTTCGAATGGCTATAGAAATGAGTTTAAGCCAGGTATGGTGCCTTGGCGACTCAGATTTGGTGGCTCAACAAGTATCAGGCAAGTGGGACTCCAAGGATCCTCTCATGGCGGCTTATCGCCGTGAGGTTGAGGCGGTTGCTGGACACTTCAAGGGTTATCAAGTGGAGCACATGGACCGCAGAAAGAACGAAGCAGCTGATACTTTAAGCCGGTTGGAATCTCAGCGTAATGTAACATCCCAAATTTCCAATTTGGAATGTTATACATAGATCATCACTGCACATCATATTTATTTGCCATTTTGGTTGATCCTAGAAATTCTACGCAACTCAAGGACCCTCGGAGAGAGTTGGGGATTTCGTTATTTTCATATTTGAGTTTTCTCAAATTTTGAAAATAGGATCATTTGATTTTATTTATTTTATCTTCAATTATTTCTATTATAAAAATATGAGAGAGGGAATAAAATGACTTTCCCAAAATAAAGAAATATTGAGGATTTAATAAAAAAATCAAATAAGGTTTTATTCTGGAGTTTTTCGTGGTTTTATTTGAATTTAGGAAAAATTGCACGTTTTCAAAAATTGCATTTAGGGCCAAGAAAATGTTCATCCTGTTCTAAATATTTTATTTAGACGGTGAAAATTTGTTTTGGCAATTTTAGATTTTTATTTATTTTTCTAGAATTTTTCTTAGTTTCGGCGAAATTGTTTAAAAACCCGCGCCCGACTGGGCCAAAGGCCCAGCCGAGCCAGGCCGGCCCCAGCCCGCCTCCCTCGCCGAGCTGCCGCCGGACTCGGGGAGACCGAGCCGGGCACGCCTCCGCCGCCGACCCCCTCCCCAAGCAAGGCCCCCCCCTCTCTTAAATAGCCACCCCGGGGCCCCCTGGGAGCCCCGAGTCGCCACCCGCCGCCGCCCACGCAGCCCCGCCGCCCCGCCGCTGCTGCCGCCCACGCCGCCGCCGCCGCTGCTCGCCGCCCGCCGCCGCCGCTGCCCCACCGCCGCCGCCCCGGACCCGCCGGACCGAGCCGAGGTAGCCGCCCCGCCGCCCGGTTTTCTGAGAAAACCGATTCGGTTTTTTTTAGAAAACCTAGTTCGTTTTTTAAATAGATCGTTTTTTCCGGTTTATTTATTTAGCGAGCGTCGTTCGCTCGTTCGTTTTTAACGAACGCGTTCATCGTTTAGTTCCAGAAAACGAACGTTCGTTCGTTATTCTGTTCGTTTTTTCTTTTTCTCGGATTTTCGCGATTATTTCTGATCGCGATTTCTGATCGATTTTCGTTCTAGTATAACTTTTCGCTCGTTTATCGGAATCAGGCGATTCAAGCGCCTGGAGTTTCGTCTCGAAACCCTCTTTCCGTTTAACCAACTCAAACAAGTTTTTGCCTCTAAAATTTGACCTAGATCCAGATAGTAAATGAAGCTTGTTTCTTTTGCCGTTTGTCTTTCGTTGCTTCGTTCGTTGATTTGATTCTTTTTGCCAACCGGAGTTCTTAAGTTGAACTTTCTGGTTAGATCTCTTATTTGAGTTTTACCTGTGCATTAGTTGAGTACTTATTGTATGCTTGTTTGTTTGCGATAGAGTACCCGGAGTGCGCCGCTTGCTACTTCGAATCGCTAGGTTTTGCGGATCATCAGCAAGGCAAGTAACACTTTGATCATACCTCCTACTACCCAGTTTTTATTGCATTAGATCAATCCTCACACATTGCATGATTAGGATCTAATTAAATTGTGGGTTTTGGGAAGTAGATGAGGTAGTACCTATTACCTGTTTTTATTTCAAACCTTTGGGAGTTACTTCTACGTTTGCTTATTATGCCATGCTATGCCGTGGATTGGGTGTATCCATGACAGATGTGAGATTGTTTAAATTAATGGTTTACTAAGGTGGAACCTAAACACACATCTGGGTGGATTGAGGCACCTGGGTATTCCAGGATTGCCTGTTTTTCTTGGACCGCCACCCAGGCTCAAAGGGATCATGAGATTATTCATACTAGAAACTTCCGTGTGCAGCCACAAGCTATCTATGGGCTCTAGCATAGTTGACTAAGTCTGTGCGAACTCTTACAGTGGTAGACTAGCAGATGTAGGGGATGTAGGTTGGTACGGTCTACCCGTTCGTAAGGTGCTAGCGCTTCTGAAAGACTATGTCTCGGTCATCCGTTTCTCAAACATCATGTAGTGCGAGAATCCCAACGGAGGAGATCGAGTCTTGTGGGGAAAAGTGCGCAAACCTCTGCAGAGTGTATAAACTAATCATGGTTAGCCGTGTCCCCGGTTATGGACATCTTGAGTATCTAGTACTTGGATTATCATGTGAATCTCATCATGTTACTCTAATTAATTTTGTTGGTTTTAATGATGATGCTTAATTGGGATTGAGAGGGTGTCTACACTCTCAATGTTTAACAACTACCATGATAGTTAAATAAAATTTATTCCTTTGTAGTAGGGAAAAATTGGCTTTACGCAAAACTGTAACCATAGAGCTTTCCACCAGCCAAATATGCATGTAGTATAGCCTTATTCTTTCATTGCTCTCTATGTGTTACTTTGCCAGCATATTCCATGTGCTGACCCGTTTCGGGCTGCAACGTTCATGTTGCAGACTTTTCAGACGACGAGTAAGGTGCCTTTAGGTCGTGGTTCTATACTCAGTGATGCCGTTGGAGTTGATGGACTCACTTATCTTCCAAGCCTTCCGCTGTTATCGTTATTAGATGGCCTTAAGCCATATTTATTGTAATAAGTTCTCTTTTGAGACACTCGATGTAATAAGTGTGTGATTGCTACTCTGTTATAAATCCTTCAAGTACTGTGTGGTGTCAGCATTACTGATCCAGGGATGACACCGGAGCACAGAGATTGGACTGTTTGAGGTCTGGTCGCTACAAGATGGTATCAGAGCACACGCTGACTGTAGGACACGACCACTAAGCTAAAGCCCTAGATCACTACTCACTCTTCTCATTCTGACTCCTCATCTTTTCTACTCTTTTAGGATGGCGGATGCAAGGAACAAGTTCTCAACCGGATGAAGATACACCCTTTGGACGTCACTTGAAGGAAGTCACTAGATACCTGAACATGGAGTACCAAGCTTCACCGGAACCTACAACGCCACTTTACCTGAAGAGGAGCGCTGGATGATTCAAGTTCAAGTTCCAGGAAGGACGTTCATGCCAGTCACGAGCCCATAGAGTTTTCCTTTGATGCACCAACCTGGAGTCTAGGAAAGAGCATGGCAGCTCACATCGCCATGGGACGTATTGGAGAAGTTTACCGCAATGATCTCAAGGATACTATCTACCAGATTTGTGGGCGCCGAGATGAGCACTGGGAGATGATCAGCACCAAGAAGGATAGATCAATTGCAGCTTTTATCCAGGAGTTAAACCAGCACATTCGACGTCAGGAGAACCAGATGTGCGCCGACATGATAGATCTGAAGAAGGCAAGAACAAGAATCAAGGAACTGGAGGAAGAACTCAAGGCTACACGTGAAGATTATGAAGAGGAAATCGAAGTACTAGTGGAGAAGAATGACGACCTGATCAAGAAGATCGGAATATTTATGGGAGGCCCTACACCAGTAGAAGAAGACGAAGAACCCAAGGAGATTCGCCCTGAAGACTACATCATCATCGACGACACCGACTCGGATCCAGATGATAGTGATGATGACTATGTTGATGAAGCTGGAGCAGATATCATGGAGTCTGCAACCGAAGAATATTTCTAGTAGACCACCCCATGTAAGTGCATCTAGTGCCACCTCTAGTTGGTTTTGGAGTATTGACGACAAACCTAGTTGAGGGACTAATGTGTTTGTGAGAATTGTAGGAAAACACAGGTAGAAGTCCCTCATTGATTCGGTTTCACTACCAGAGATGACCCCTAAAAATGTATGAAGACATTGAAGACAAAGGTGGTATATTAAGATATTCACATTGAAGACTATGGCAAAAGAAGACACGTTATGAAGCCTATGGAGCTCGAAGACTTTGTAGTTCCTTTTATTTTGTGTTGAGTCATAGGAACCACCGTACTGTTAAGTGGGGTCCAGGAGAACCAGTCAGAATGACTGAAGTGATGCCTAAATCAAAAACCTATGTTTTCGAGTGAAGACAATGAGAGCGAATCTTGTCCAGAGCCGGACAAGTCAGCTTTGCTTGCAGCCGAAGTAAAGTTGCCATGAGAGTTCGAAATCTGACCGTTGAGACACGTGTCAGTTCCTTAGTGACCCAGGGTCATTTCGGACAAATCAGGTCGGGTTGCCAAGTGGCTATAAATAGCCCACCCCCACAACCATAAACGGTTGGCTGCTCAGATTTCAGTGCACGGCTTTTGTCGTTTGAGAGCAACTCACCTCGAAGCCTTTGAGAGAAAATTCCCAGTGAGGAGAAAAGCCCTAACCACCCAGAGCCAGAGCAAATTGGGCATCACTTAGGTCTTCTTGTCTGTGTGATCTGAAGACTTATTACACTTGAGGACTGTGAATCCTCCAGACGGTTAGGCGTCGCGTTCAGAGCATCCAAGAGAAATTGTGGATTGCCAGTGAACGAAGTCTGTGAAGGTTTGGGAGTCTACCTTGAAGACTTACCAGAGTGATTGGGCGAGGACTAAGTGACCTTAGCTCAAGGAGAATACGGTGAGGACTTGGTGTCCTGAACTGTGTGTTCAGGACTGGGTGTCCGGGACTGTGTGTCCTAAGGTTTAAATACCTAGCCACTCCAACCATACGTACAGTTGTCACAGCAACTGGAACTGGTCCAACAAATCATTGTCTTCAACGAGTCACTGGTTTCATCTTCACTTCCTCTTCTTACTATTACACATTGTGAAGCCATTGCATGCTTGCTTTATCTTTAGTCTTCACAACGTGAATGTATGAACTGTTTGGCTTCATAACTTCTTCCTACCTGATCCTTATTACACTGCAGTAGTTTGTCATTGTGCTTTCACTCTACTAAATACATGACCATGGCTGGCCCAGTGTAATCTAACTTCCGCTGCATAGTAATAGGCATAATCTTCGCTGTTTGTCTTCATAACTCTCACGTTTTGAAGACTTTCGTAAAAATCGCCTATTCACCCCCCCTCTAGTCGATATAACGCACTTCCAATTGGTAATCAGAGCAAGGTGCTCTTGTTCTGTGTGAATTCGGTTTTAACCACCTGGAGTTTTTAGCTATGTCGACTGCAGGGATAATAAAGTCTCCCTGCGTGCCCCGTCTTCGATGGAACTGAAATATCCTACTGGAAGAATAAGATGCGTATGCATCTTGAAGCCATTGATGTCGACCTTATGGTATGTCGTCGAGAACGGCGTTCCAAGGCTGGAGAAGTGTCACTGCTGCTGATGTCAAGAATTCGTTCACTGGACTCTACTGCAAAGAACATCATCTGTGGTCATCTGACCAAAGGACAGTATGGCCCGTGTGAGTGCTTTGAAGACATCCCAAGCTGGTTGGAACTGGCTCTCCAAGGTCAACTGAAGGCATCCTCAACCCAGAGAGATCAAAGAATCAGTGTCCTTCGCATCTCTTCAACCGCTTCAGCGAAATGACAATGAGAATGTCAAGCACATTTGAAAAGACTCACTGACATCACAAATGAGCTTCAAGCTCGGCGCCATGAGATCACCAAACATGAAAGTCGTAAAGACGCTGCTGAGATCACTTGATAGTTCGTTTTGACATCCTGGCCCTGATGATTCAAGAACGTCCTGATTTCAAGACACTCGATCCATCTGACATACTTGAGAGGCTCAACACACATGAGTTTCAGCTTTCTGAGAAAAGAGATATCTACGGTCCAAACTATGGGCGAACTCGTGCCTTGAAGGCAAAAGCTGTTTCCTCATCTGAAGAAGAATCTGACAGCAGTTCTGATGATCCTGAAGACATTGGAAGAGAACTTGCAATGCTAGTGAAGAAGTTCCAAAAATTCACCAAGAAGAAAGGCTTCAGAAAATCTTCACGATCAAGCTCAAGGAATGATGAAGCTTCTGCTCATGACTACAAGAAGAAAACATGTCACAAGTGCAAGAAAACTGGACACTTCATCTCTGAGTGTCCACAGTGGGACAATGAGAACAGAAGGAAGAAGAAGAGCAAGGAATATGATTCTGACGACAAGAAGAAGAAGAAATACTCAAAGTCTTCTTCCAAGTCTTCATCAAAGTCTTCATCACACAAGAAGAGCTCATCTGGCAAGGCACGTGCGTTTGTTGGAAAGGAGATGGATTCAGAGGAGGAGTCCGCATCTGAGGAGGCAGAGGTGGAGTCTGAGGAGGAGTCTGATTCTGGCATTGCGAGTCTGGCTACAGCATACGTCGCCAAGTCCATCTTCAACACTGAAGACAATGACTGCATCACCGACACCGACGCAAATGACAAGAACGACTCCACTCCTACCTACTGCTTCATGGCACGCGGTGCCAAGGTAAACACACGCACTACTCGCTATCAAACATCTAGTGACGATGACTCTGACTGTGATTCAAAACCCAGCTACAAAACACTTGCTAAAATTGCAACTGAACAACAGAAAGCTATGGAACATATTCAAAAACTGTTAGACAGAAGCGATGATCTGTTGGGTGCTGAAATGACTCGATCTGAATCCTTAATTGAAGACATAAAAAACCTTCACGTTAAGTATCAGGAACTTGAAGATCGTCTTGATACTCTCTCAACAACTCATGAAAAGCTTTCCTATGATTATCTTCAAAGGAAGCAAGAACTTGAGAAATTGAGAGCGGCTCATGAAGATCTTCAAAAGGAAAACGATTCACTTCGCACCGAACAGATCAGTCCCGCTCAGGAAGGATTTGAACCACCATGTCTTAAATGCATTGAGCGTGATAATGCTACTTCTGTTGCTGAATGTTCCACTTACTATTGCAATATCTTCAACTGTTGCTGTGGTAACTAACCCCTCTGCTGAGAATACCACTGCTATTGCTGATGAGAATGCTGGTTGAAGACATTGCTTGAAACAGGGATGTACAAAAGTCTTAAAGGACATCAGACATTATGTGATGTCCTCAAGAAGCAGATTCTGAACCGAAACCCCAGGAAAGAGGGTGTTGGGTTCGTGAGGAAAATAAACACAGATGGCTCTTACTGGAAACCTGAGCAGTACCCCAAAACCACATGGGTTGCTGCAAAGGAACTTTCAGCAGATCCATCCAATTTATCTGGCTTCACTTGTGCTAACCCCATTATCATTGATGAATCCTTTGATGCAAACTATAAACTGTTTAAGAATCAGAATGGTGAAGTGTTTGCCAGGTACATTGGTACTAACTGCAGGAATGGACCGCCTATGAAGAAGATCTGGGTTCCGAAAAAGTGTCTGGAAAATCTTCCTGTGAATGTCTTCATGACACCTCACTTGAAGAAGACAAACCTCAGACCAAAGGCTTCATACGGTCCAAAGGCTTCATACAAACAGAGGACTCACCTGAGTCACACTAACGCAAATGTTTTGCAGGGAAACCATACTCAGGCATATGAATATGAGAGCGGTTCATCCGAACCTCATGTTCATATGACCAAAAATTATTCTGCTTATTCCTATGAGTATTATTGTCCACCTGCTAGACTGTTTGCTAAGGCTTCAAAGCCAAAATTCTCAAATGCTGCACTTAGACTTATTGCTTCTAAGCACCCTTGAAGAATGTCG
>NW_024113905.1:0-15445 GCF_003073215.2 Triticum urartu
GTTGGATAATATCCGGACCGAAAGAGTGGACGTTCCCCAGTTTCTGACCAGTTCAGAGGGGTTCGACACTTTCGTCCATATAGCACTTCGAAGGGGGACATCTTCAGACTAGCTTGATAGCTATTATTATAAGAGAACTCGGCATATGGAAGAGATTCCTCCCATTTCTTGCCGAATGAGATTACACAAGCTCGAAGCATGTCTTCGAGAACTTGGTTGACACGTTCAACTTGCCCTTGCGACTGAGGATGGAACGCAGTACTGAACGACAGATGAGTCCCCATAGCTTCTTGGAAACTCGCCCAAAACCTTGAAGTGAATAAGCTGCCACGGTCTGAACTGATAACCAGTGGGATACCGTGAAGTGAAACAATTCTGGCCATGTAGAGAGTAGCAAGCTGACTAGCCGTGATTGTCTCTTTGACCGCCAGAAAATGGGCAACTTTGGAAAGCCGGTCAATGACGACAAGAATAGCATCATTACCTTTCTGCGATTTGGGAAAACCAGTGACGAAGTCCATTTCAACATGGTCCCATTTCCATTCAGGAATAGAGATAGGTTGCAGAGTTCCAGCAGGCCTTTGATGCTCTGCTTTGATTCGGCGACAAACGTCACACTCAGCAACATAACGAGCAATGTCCTGCTTCATATTAGACCACCAGAATCTTTGACGAATATCCTGGTACATCTTTGTACTACCAGGATGGATGGACAGAGGCGTATCATGAGCTTCTTGCATAACCCTTTTAGTCTTATCCAGGTTTTTCTTCGAACATGGTACCACTAAGCGGCCTTTGAAATACAAGGCGCCATCGTCGGCGATCGTGAAGAATGAGGGCTTTCCCCTTTTGAGGTCGCGCTTAATCTTGAGGACTTCATCGTCACACTTCTGTATCCATTTGATGGTGTCCACAAGATCTGGTTTCGCAACCAGGGTATTGAGAGAACCCTTGGAAACAACATGAGAAGATTCATCTTGCGAACTCCGGGGAGGGGGAGCGAGTGCTCCAGGAGGAACAATATGGAGGTTCAGCTTTCTAAATTCTTCGACAAGCGAGGGCTGAACTTTGTGAACCTGGAGGTGGTTGCAGTAAGACTTGCGGCTCAAGGCATCAGCCATTACATTAGCCTTGCCGGGGGTATAGGATATACCCACGTCAAAGTCTGCAACAGTCTCCATCCATCTTTGCTGGCGTAGGTTCAAATCTGGCTGAGTAAACAGATACTTCAGACTTTGATGGTCGGTGAAGATCTCGCAACGATTACCGAGAAGGTAATGTCGCCACTGCTTCAGTGCATGAATGACAGCAGCAAGCTCGAGGTCGTGAACTGGGTAGTTTTCTTCGTGAGGGCGCAATTGACGAGAGGCATAAGCAATCACTCTGCGCTCCTGCATTAGGACACAGCCTAATCCTTGGCGGGAAGCGTCGCAGTAAATGACGAAGTCCTTCTTAGTATCAGGTGGTGCAAGCACGGGGGCAGAAGTCAACTTGTCTTTGAGCGCCTGGAAACTTTCCTGACACTTGTCTGTCCAGTCGAACTTGACACCCTTATGCAACAGATTAGTCAGAGGCCTGGCAATCTTGGAGAAGTTCTCGACGAATCGACGGCAATAGCTGGCGAGACCGAGAAAACTTCGGACTTGCTTGACGTCTTCGGAGGAGTCCAATCGAGAATAGCCTGAACTCGTTCAGGGTTGACGGCAATACCATCCTTGGAGATGACATGCCCAAGATAGGTTACTTCGGGGAGCCAGAATTCACACTTGGAATACTTAGCATACAGTTGATGTTCTCGAAGCTTCTCTAGCACAAGACGCAGATGTCCAGCATGTTCTTCCTCGTTCTTGGAAAATACAAGGATATCGTCCAGATAAACCACGACGAACTTGTCGAGGTAATCCATGAATATATAATTCATCAGACGAGAGAAGGTGGCGGGAGCATTCGTTAAGCCGAATGACATGACGGTGTACTCGTATGATCCATACCGAGTCACGAAGGCGGTTTTTGGGATGTCCTCTTCACGAACACGGATCTGGTGGTAACCCAACCTCAAAGTCGAGTTTGGAGAACACTGATGAGCCAGCCAGTTGATCATAAAGATCATTGATCTGAGGAAGAGGATATTTATTCTGAATGGTAGCTTGGTTTATAGGACGGTAGTCTTGGACTAATCGGTTTGTCCCATCCTTCTTCTTAACAAAGAGAGAAGGTGCTCCCCAAGGAGAGCAACTTGGGCGAATGAAACCTTTGACAAGAGATTTGTCGATTTCCTCCTTAAGCTCAATGAGTTCATGCGGCGGCATCTTGTAGGGTCGTTTAGCTATAGGGGTAGTGCCGGGTTTCAAGTCGATGATGAATTCGACAGCTCTAGCAGAATCCTCTCATTTTTTCTGGGAAGACGTCTTGGAATTCACGAACGACGGGAATGTTTTCAATGCCCTCGAGTGGTGCAGCGTTCAACGCGTTCAAGGCATAAAGTCGTGCCTCGGCGTTCTGAACTAGATGAGCTTGGTAAGCTATTATTTCGTCAGAAGGGTGTAGCAGATGGACGACCTTAGTGGCGCAAACTATAGAAGCAGTATGCGCTTTCAACCAATCCATTCCCAGAATGAGGTCGATGCTACATGACTTTAGTACGATGGGGGGGCAAGGAATTCCAGTCCTTCAATTTCAACGGGAACGTTGTGACTAACCATAGAGGTTTGACACTGGCCCGCAGGAGTGTGTACCACAATCGCAGTGTTCATCTCTTCGTATTTAATGCCATGCATGAATGCAAACTCAGCTGATATGAAAGAATGTGATGCTCCTGTATCAAATAAAACAGATGCTGGTACTTAATTTATGAGGAGTGTACCCATCACGGTAGCAGGCTGGTCTATAACTTCATTGAGATCAACGTGGTTGGCATGAACACGACCATAAGACTTGGCATTGTTGTTGCGAGGCTGGTTGCTTCCACGGCCAGCTGTGGGGAGGGCCAGTTGATTCTGTTCTGGTTGCATTCCCTAGCACGGTGCCCTGGTTGTCCACACCTGAAGCACAAACCATTCTCGGGAGTAGGAACAGGAGCTTGGGGTGGTGGAGCTGGAAGCCTTGGCTGCCTAGTTGGAGCGTAGGCAGACGAGGGGCAGCATAGGACTGCCTTGGGGCAGGTGCACTTGGCTGTACATGCTGTTGGGAATCCATATCTTGCGCTTCTGCGAGGACGGCCCGAAGATGAGCCCGTGTCACGGCTGCGCTTGTGAGAGCTCTGGTATTCCTGCAGACCAGTTTCGACATTGATGGCTTTGTTCACCAGAGTGGCGAAATCAGCAAAGTCATGCACTAGAAGTGCGAGTTTGATGTCAGCTTGAAGGCCATCCCGGAACTTCTCCTGTCTGCGTGCATCAGTTGCAATGTCCTCTTCAGCATAGCGGGACAAGTCCAGAAACTCCCGCTGATAAGCTTCCACAGTTTTGTTGCCTTGGGTGAGGTTGCGGAACTCACGCTTCTTCCGGTCCATACTCCCTGAGGAATGAAGCGAGCACGGAAGGCAGCTTGGAAGTCTGGCCAGGTGATGATTGTTCCAGCTGGCAGAGTACGCCTGTGGCTGTCCCACCATTGAGCTGCGGGTCCTTTCAGGAAGAAGGAAGCAAAGGTGACATAGCTGGCAGGGGCTACATCAGCAGACTCCATCTCATAGGTGATGTCGGAGCCAGTCATCAGCATCCAGAGGCTGAGTTGAGCTGCGGTACACAGTTGGGTTCAGGCGCATGAAATCCTGCAGAGTTACTGGGGTTGGCTGCTGGTTCATATTGGGGCGAGGAAACTGAGCCATAATATTCTCCATGAACTGACGATTCAGCTCAAACTGTTGCATCATCCCAGCCATGTACTCAGGTGGTGGTGGGGCGTTGCCACCACGACCACGACCACCTGGTCTAACCATCCTGCTAATATTTAACAGGGGTAGTTCAGCATTGAGGAATTGTAAAAACAAGAATCATTCATGATGAAACATGCACAACGAACGTAGCATGATAGATACTACATAGTAGTCGGCATATCTTACAAAAGAGATCAGCATAGAGTTCGTTACACGGAGTTCGGTACATAGGCTAAGACATCATAGGCGGCACACAGGCTCGCGGCGAATGCAGCTAACACTAATAAGCAAGTCTACGTCAGTCCCATGCGGTACTGCGGAGGTAGGTGTAGCCCGACAGCTGGTAGTGACGCAAAGGGAAGACCTCCACGCGAGTAGCCTGGGGTCCGCGGATACTCTGGTGCGGAACCCGATGCGCAGGTGGCAGGAGAGGGCCCAATGCAGGAGAGTAACCCCCCACATCTGGCCAGCCGACGCCCTGGGGCATCACGGTCCGGGCAGGGTAGATCGCAGAACGCGACAGATCACCAGAGCGGACAGAGGGGTGCAACAGCGTCAGAGCACGATACAGGTGCTGACGGGTGGTGTACAACTCGTGGCGAAGAGCTCGGTTAGCTCTATCCAGCCCATCAGCATGCAGAACCAGGTTCTGATGGTAGAATGGCTCTCGGGTGACAGTGGAGTAGGCAGCAGTGTAGTAACCCTCCGCACCAACATCGGATGCGATAGCAATGTGCCTGAAGGGGGAGGTGTCCAACTCCTGATACTCTCCTCGAAGACGTGTCAGAGCAGCATAAGCAGCATCGTGGACCGCCATGTCGATGGTCACTCCAACACCATGAGCAGTGTGCAGCACGGTAGTGGAGTCATACTCCCGAGAGTAGAGGTGGACGATGGCACGGTACTGCTCCTGGTTGAAGTCCTGATACTCCTCATAGACGGTGTACTCAGGGTGCCAGCGATAACCCAGATAGGTCATCATCTCAACCAACACAGCAGGTGATCCTGAGGCACCAATGGCCGTCGTGTGGCGCACGACCTGCCTCATGGGTTCCATCTGAAAACAAAGATGTTTTCACAGGAGTCAAATGACAATGTGGATAATGTTCAAATACTACTCTAAAGAATAACTAGGGCTTATCCAACTTTGGGGTGAATGTCGTAACGGGATCCTAGTGTCAGAGTTAGTAAATTCGTTTAACCCGAGTAGAAGAGAGTTCAGAGTCCAGAGTAAAGGTCGAGGAGTAAAAGATCCTAGTACCACCCGATGGCGACGTGGGCCCGTAAGGCACACAGCCAAGTTAGTAAAAGTTTTTGCAATGTCTAGACTCGACTTCGGCCAAGGAGTGTGGAAGGGGGTTCCTACAGGCAAGTCGGCTCTGATACCAACTTGTGACATCTGGTTGCGACAAAGTGTGCACTAATCATACACGCAAACGTGTATGATCAAGATCAGGGACTCACGGAAAGATATCACAACACAACTCTACAAATAAAATAAGTCATACAAGCATCATATTACAAGCCAGGGGCCTCGAGGGCTCGAATACAAGAGCTCGATCATAGACGAGTCAGCGGAAGCAACAATATCTGAGTACAGACATAAGTTAAACAAGGTTGCCTTAAGAAGGCTAGCACAAACTGGGATACGGATCGAAAGAGGCGCAGGCCTCCTGCCGGGGATCCTCCTAACTACTCCTGGTCGTCGTCAGCGGGCATCACGTAGTAGTAGGCACCTCCGGTGTAGTAGGAGTCGTCGTCGACGGTGGCGTCTGGATCCTGGGCTCCAACATCTGGTTGCGACAACCAAGAAGAAGGAATAGGGGAAAAGAGGGAGAAAGCAACCGTGAGTACTCATCCAAAGTACTCGCAAGCAAGGAGCTACACTACATATGTATGCATTGGTATCAACTGGAATAAGGCTATCATATGTGGACTGAACTGCAGAATGCCGGAATAAGAGGGGGATAGCTAGTACTTTCGAAGACTACGCTTCTGGCAGCCTCCGTCTTGCAGCATGTAGAAGAGAGTAGACTGAAGACCTCCAAGTAGCATCGCATAGCATAATCCTAACCGATGATCCTCCCCTCGTTGCCCTGTGAGAGCGACCACCGGTTGTATCTGGCACTTGGAAGGGTGTGTTTTATTAAGTATCCGGTTCTAGTTGTCATAAGGTCAAGATACAACTCCAAGTCGTCTTGTTACCGAAGATCACGGCTATTCGAATAGATTAACTTCCCTGCAGGGGTGCACCACATACCCCAACACGCTCGACCCCATTTGGCCGGACACACTTTTCGGGGTCATGCCTGGCCGCGAAAGATCAACACATCGCAGCCCCACCTAGACACAACAGAGAGGTCAGCACGCCGGTCTAAACCTAAGCGCACAGGGGTCTGGGCCCATTGCCCTTAGCACACCTGCATGTTGCGAACGCGGCCGAAAGCAGACCTAGCCTAGTGGCCTTCCAGTCCAATCCGGCGCGTGCCACTCAGTCGCTGACGTCACGAAGGCTTCGGCTGATACCACGACGCCGGGATACCCATAACTACTCCCGCGTAGATGGTTAGTGCGTATAGACGAAATGGCCAGACTCAGATCAAATACCCAGATCTCGTTAAGCGTGTTAAGTATCCGCGAACGCCGACCAGGGCCAGGCCCACCTCTCTCCTAGGTGGTCGGAACCTGCCCTGCCGCTCCGCCTCAAAATCCACTCACGGGTGCTCCTACGAGCTGACCCGTCTTTGATCACCACATGTATCATGTATAAAGTATATAGTATATACCCGTGATCACCTCCCGAGTGATCACGGCCCGATAGTATAGCATGGCAGACGGACAAGGATGTAGGGCCACTGATGATAAACTAGCATCCTATACTAAGCATTAGGATTGCAGGTAAAGGTAACAACAATAGTAGCAAGGACAGGCTATGCATCAGTATAGGATTAACGGGAAGCAGTAACATGCTACGCTACTCTAATGCAAGCAGTATAGAGAAGAGTAGGCGATATCTGGTGATCAAAGGGGGGGCTTGCCTGGTTGCTCTGGCAAGAGAGAGGGATCGTCAACTCCGTAGTCGTACTGGGTAGCAGCGGCGTCGGTCTCGGTGTCTAGCGAGAGAGGAGGGGGAAGAAACAATAAATATTTAAGCAAACAGATGCATAGCGATGCATGACATGACAAGTAGTGGTGTTAGGGGTGCCCTATCGCGGTATGAGGTGATACCGGTGAAGGGGGGAAACATCCGGGAAAGTATCCCCGGTGTTTCGCGTTTTCGCACAGATGAAACAGAGGGGGAAAGTTGCATGTTCGCTATGCTAGGGATGCGTGGCGGATAAACGGGCTGCGTATTCAAATTCATCTCGTCGTTCTGAGCAACTTTCATGTTGAAAATATTTTAATCCGAGTTACGGATTAAAAGATATGATTTTCTAAAGATTTTATTAATTTCTGAGATTTAATTAATTATTTAATTTAATTCGAAAATGATTTAATGACAGCAGATGATGCTGACATCAAGCAGTGGAAGGTGCTGACTTGGTCAACCAGACAGGTGGGTCCCGTTCGTCATACTCTGTTAGTTAATTAACATTAGTTAATTAGGTTAATTAGCCATTAGGTTAATTAATCAGGATTAATTAAATTAAGTATTTACTTAATTAATTAATTAATATTTTAATTATCATTTATTTTTATTTTTAACGTTCTGGGGGGGTGCGGTCAGTGGCATGGCCGGTCCAGTCAGCAAGGCTGACCGGGTCAACAGGCCGGCCGGGCCCCTAGGGCCCACGGGTCAGTGACCCAGGGGTGGCCCCAGGTCGGCCACGTCGGCGGCCGGCGTTGGGGAGCTCCGGGGAGCGTTCCCGCGGCGGAGGGGCGCCGGACCTCGCCGGGATTCGCCGTCCGGCGGCAAAAATGGCCGCGGGCGGGTGCGTTCGAACGTGGAGAGGATGCCGCGTCCAACGGTGGCAGAGGCACGGCCGGACTTGGCCGGAAACGACGCCGGCGAGCGGCGGAGGCGGCGGTGGGATTCGGGACCGCGTCGGGATCGCGCTACCGGGGCTAACGGGAAGGCCGGGGGGGCTGCGCGACGCGCTGAGCACGAGGGGCTCGGCCCCGTGACCATTTGGTCACTGGAAGGGCGCCGGCGACGAGATCCGCGACGGGGGCGCTCGGGTACGGAGGGGAACGAGGGGGAAGAGGAGGGGGGGCCTCGACCGAGCGGAGGAGGCGCGAGGGGAGGGGGGTACGTGGGGCGCGGTGAGCCGGCGCGAGCCGGAGCGCGACGAGCGCGGCGCCGGAGCGAGCTCCGGCCATGGCGACCGAGCGCGGGGGTCGACCCCTACGGCTACAGAGCGAAGTAGGGGAGGGAAGAGCTCACGGGGGAGGACGCGTGGGGTCTCGGAAGCGGGCTCGGGGGCGGTCGGGGCGTCCGGCGGGGAGGAGGTCGAGGCGGCGGCCGTCCGGCGATGCGGATCCGGCGAGGTGGGAGTCGGGGACGGTCCCGAGGCGACGAGGGGGGGGGGCGTCCTGCGCGGCCGGGGGAGGAGGGGAGGAGGACGAGCGCCGGGGGGTGGGGCGCCGGCGTCGGGGGCGACGGGATCGGGCGGATCCCGATCCAGATCGGCGGGGGAGGGAGGAGAAGGGGATCGGGGGGGAATGGGGTGTCGGCTAGGGTTTCCGCCGACCGGGGGGGTTATGGGAGTGAGGGGGGTGGGCCGGGCCAGGGGCTGGCCGGCTGGGCCAGGTGGGCTTGGCCCAGTTTGGCCAGGGGGGTTCCTCTCCTTTGTTTTATTTTTCTTTTCTTAATTTATTTTCTCTTCTGTTTTATTTCATTTTAAAATATTCAGACACTTTATAAAAATGTGTGCACCCCACCATAATTAACCTTGTAATATTTGACAACCCCCGAACATTTTTGTTTTAATATTTGAAAACTTTTATTCTTTGGTTGATTTTGAAATTTAATTTGAATCAGTTTCGAACTAACACGAGTCTAGGAACTGTAATCGAGGTGACGTGGCATCATTAGCAGAGGTTCACTGTAGCTTAATTACCCGGGCGTTACAATGGGCATCCAGGTCCCGCTATTGGTTATTGACCGGAGACGTGTCTCGGTCATGTCTACATAGTTCTCGAACCCGTAGGGTCCGCACGCTTAACGTTCGTTGACGATATAGTACTATGTGAGTTATGTATGTTGATGACCGAATGTTGTTCGGAGTCCGGGATGAGATCACGGACATGACGAGGAACTCCGGAATGGTCCGGAGATAAAGTTTGATATATGGGATAATAGTGTTTGGTCACCGGAAGGGTTCGGAATTCACCGGAAGGGGTTCCGGATGTTTCCCGAAATGTTTGGGTACGAGAACACTTTATTTGGGCCAAAGGGGAAAGCCCACAAGGTTTTTGGAAAGCGCAAAAGGAAGTTTTGCGGAGTCCAGGGGCCAGACGCCAGGGTCCCTGGCGTCTGGGTCCAGACGCCGGGAACCCTGGCGTCTGGCCCTGGAGTCCGAGAAGGACTCTTGCCTTTCGGGTGAAACCGACTTTGTGGAGGCTTTTACTCCAAGTTTCGACCCCAGGGCTCAACATATAAATAGAGGGGCAGGGCTAGCACAAAGGACACATCAAGAAACACCAAGCCGTGTGCCGGCAACCCCGTCTCCTCTAGTTTATCCTCTGTCATAGTTTTCGTAGTGCTTAGGCGAAGCCCTGCGGAATTGTTCTTCACCAACACCGTCACCACGCCGTTGTGCTGCCGGAACTCATCTACTACTTCGCCCCTCTTGCTGGATCGAGAAGGCGAGGACGTCACCGAGCCGAACGTGTGCAGAACTCGGAGGTGCCGTGCTTTCGGTACTTGGATCGGTGGACGTGAAGACGTACGACTACATCAACCGCGTTGATAACGCTTCCGCGTGGTCTACGAGGGTACGTAGACAACTCTCCCCTCTCGTTGCTATGCATCACATGATCTTGCGTGTGCGTAGGAAATTTTTTGAAATTACTACGAAACCCAACAGTGGCATCCGAGCCTAGGTTATTTATGTTGATGTTATTTGCACGAGTAGAACACAAGTGAGTTGTGGGCGATATAAGTCATACTGCCTACCAGCATGTCATACTTTGGTTCGGCGGTATTGTTGGACGAGACGACCCGGACCAACATTACGCGTACGCTTACGCGAGACCGGTTCCCCCGACGTGCTTTGCACATAGGTGGCTTGCGGGCGACTGTCTCTCCAACTTTAGTTGAACCAAGTGTGGCTACGCCCGGTCCTTGCGAAGGTTAAAACGGAGTCTATTTGACAAACTATCGTTGTGGTTTTGATGCGTAGGTGAGATTGGTTCTTGCTTAAGCCCGTAGCAGCCACGTAAAACTTGCAACAACAAAGTAGAGGACGTCTAACTTGTTTTTGCAGGGCATGTTGTGATGTGATATGGTCAAGACATGATGCTAAATTTTATTGTATGAGATGATCATGTTTTGTAACCGAGTTATCGGCAACTGGCAGGAGCCATATGGTTGTCGCTTTATTGTATGCAATGCAATCGCGATGTAATGCTTTACTTTATTACTAAGCGGTAGTGATAGTCGTAGAAGCATAAGTTGGCGAGACGACAACGATGCTACGATGGAGATCAAGGTGTCACGCCGGTGACGATGGTGATCATGACGGTGCTTCGGAGATGGAGATCACAAGCACAAGATGATGATGGCCATATCATATCACTTATATTGATTGCATGTGATGTTTATCTTTTATGCATCTTATCTTGCTTTGATTGACGGTAGCATTATAAGATGATCTCTCACTAAATTATCAAGAAGTGTTCTCCCTGAGTATGCACCGTTGCGAAAGTTCTTCGTGCTGAGACACCACGTGATGATCGGGTGTGATAGGCTCTACGTTCAAATACAACGGGTGCAAAACAGTTGCACACGCGGAATACTCAGGTTATACTTGACGAGCCAAGCATATACAGATATGGCCTCGGAACACGGAGACCGAAAGGTCGAGCGTGAATCATATAGTAGATATGATCAACATAACGATGTTCACCATTGAAAACTACTCCATCTCACGTGATGATCGGTTATGGTTTAGTTGATTTGGATCACGTAATCACTTAGAGGATTAGAGGGATGTCTATCTAAGTGGGAGTTCTTTAATTAATTTGATTAACTGAACTTAAATTTATCATGAAACTTAGTACCTGATTAGTATCTTGCTTGTTTATGTTTGATTGTAGATAGATGGCTCGTGCTGTTGTTCCGTTGAATTTTAATGCGTTCCTTGAGAAAGCAAAGTTGAAAGATGATGGTAGCAATTACATGGACTGGGTCCGTAACTTGAGGATTATCCTCATTGCTGCACAGAAGAATTACGTCCTGGAAGCACCGCTGGGTGCCAGGCCTGCTGCTGGAGCAACGCCAGATGTTATGAACGTCTGGCAGAGCAAAGCTGATGACTACTCGATAGTTCAGTGTGCCATGCTTTACGGCTTAGAATCGGGACTTCAACGACGTTTTGAACGTCATGGAGCATATGAGATGTTCCAGGAGTTGAAGTTAATATTTCAAGCAAATGCCCGGATTGAGAGATATGAAGTCTCCAATAAGTTCTATAGCTGCAAGATGGAGGAGAACAGTTCTGTCAGTGAGCATATACTCAAAATGTCTGGGTATAATAATCACTTGATTCAATGGAGTTAATCTTCCGAGATAGATTGCGTCATTGACAGAATTCTTCAATCACTGCCACCAAGCTACAAGAGCTTCGTGATGAACTATAATATGCAAGGGATGAATAAGACTATTCCCGAGCTCTTGCGATGCTGAAAGCTGCGGAGGTAGAAATCAAGAAGGAGCATCAAGTGTTGATGGTAACAAGACCACTAGTTTCAAGAAAGGCAAAGGGAAGAAGAAGGGGAACTTCAGAAAGAACGGCAAGCAAGTTGCTACTCAAGAAGAAACCCAAACCTGGACCTAAGCCTGAAACTGAGTGCTTCTCTATTGCAAGCAGACTGGTCACTGGAAGCGGAACTGCCCAAGTATTTGGCGGATAAGAAGGATGGCAAGGTGAACAAAGGTATATGTGATATACATGTTATTGATGTGTACCTTACTAATGCTCGCAGTAGCACCTGGGTATTTGATACTGGTTCTGTTGCTAATATTTGCAACTCGAAACAGGGACTACGGATTAAGCGAAGATTGGCTAAGGACGAGGTGACGATGCGCGTGGGAAACGGTTCCAAAGTCGATGTGATCGCGGTCGGCACGCTACCTCTACATCTACCTTCGGGATTAGTATTAGACCTAAATAATTGTTATTTGGTGCCAGCGTTGAGCATGAACATTATATCTGGATCTTGTTTGATGCGAGACGGTTATTCATTTAAATCAGAGAATAATGGTTGTTCTATTTATATGAGTAATATCTTTTATGGTCATGCACCCTTTGAAGAGTGGTCTATTTTTGTTGAATCTCGATAGTATGTACACATATTCATAATGTTGAAGCCAAAAGATGCAGAGTTGATAATGATAGTGCAACTTATTTGTGGCACTGCCGTTTAGGTCATATCGGTGTAAAGCGCATGAAGAAACTCCATCTGATGGACTTTTGGAACCACTTGATTATGAATCACTTGGTACTTGCGAACCGTGCCTCATGGGCAAGATGACTAAAAACCCGTTCTCCGGTACTATGGAGAGAGCAACAGATTTGTTGGAAATCATACATACAGATGTATGTGGTCCGATGAATTGAGGCTCGTGGCGGATATCGTTATTTTCTCACCTTCACAGATGATTTAAGCAGATATGGGTATATCTACTTAATGAAACATAAGTCTGAAACATTTGAAAAGTTCAAAGAATTTCAGAGTGAAGTTGAAAATCATCGTAACAAGAAAATAAAGTTTCTACGATCTGATCGTGGAGGAGAATATTTGAGTTACGAGTTTGGTGTACATTTGAAAACAATGTGGAATAGTTTCGCAACTCACGCCACCCGGAACACCACAGCGTAATGGTGTGTCCGAACGTCGTAATCGTACTTTACTAGATATGGTGCGATCTATGATGTCTCTTACTGATTTACCGCTATCGTTTTGGGGTTATGCTTAGAGACGGCCGCATTCACGTTAAATAGGGCACCATCAAAATCCGTTGAGACGACACTTATGAACTGTGGTTTGGCAAGAAACCCAAGTTGTCGTTTCTTAAAGTTTGGGGCTGCGATGCTTATGTGAAAAAGCTTCAACCTGATAAGCTCGAACCCAAATCGGAGAAATGTGTCTTCATAGGATACCCAAAGGAAGACTGTTGGGTACACCTTCTATCACAGATCCGAAGGCAAGATATTCGTTGCTAAGAATGGATCCTTTCTAGAGAAGGAGTTTCTCTCGAAAGAAGTGAGTGGGAGGAAAGTAGAACTTGACGAGGTAACTGTACCTGCTCCCTTATTGGAAAGTAGTACATCACAGAAAACTGTTTCAGTGACACCTACACCAGTTAGTGAGGAAGCTAATGATGATGATCATGAAACTTCAGAAAAGATACTACTGAACCTCGTAGATCAACCAGAGTGAGATCCGCGCCAGAGTGGTACGGTAATCCTGTTCTGGAAGTCATGCTACTAGATCATGATGAACCTACGAACTATGAAGAAGCGATGGTGAGCCCAGATTCCGCAAAATGGCTTGAAGCCATGAAATCTGAGATGGGATCCATGTATGAGAACAAAGTATGGACTTTGGTTGACTTGCCCGATGATCGGCAAGCAATTGAGAATAAATGGATCTTCAAGAAGAAGACTGACGCTGACGGTAATGTTACTGTCTACAAAGCTCGACTTGTCGCAAAAGGTTTTCGACAAGTTCAAGGGATTGACTACGATGAGACCTTCTCACCCGTAGCGATGCTTAAGTCTGTCCGAATCATGTTAGCAATTGCCGCATTTTATGATTATGAAATTTGGCAAATGGATGTCAAAACTGCATTCCTGAATGGATTTCTGGAAGAAGAGTTGTATATGATGCAACCAGAAGGTTTTGTCGATCCAAAGGGAGCTAACAAAGTGTGCAAGCTCCAGCGATCCATTTATGGACTGGTGCAAGCCTCTCGGAGTTGGAATAAACGCTTTGATAGTGTGATCAAAGCATTTGGTTTTATACAGACTTTTGGAGAAGCCTGTATTTACAAGAAAGTGAGTGGGAGCTCTGTAGCATTGTCTGATATTATATGTGGATGACATTGTTGATTGGAAATGATATAGAATTTCTGGATAGCATAAGGATACTTGAATAAGAGTTTTTCAATGAAAGACCTCGGTGAAGCTGCTTACATATTAGGCATCAAGATCTATAGAGATAGATCAAGACGCTTAATTGGACTTTCACAAAGCACATACCTTGACAAAGTTTTGAAGAAGTTCAAAATGGATCAAGCAAAGAAAGGGTTCTTGCCTGTGTTACAAGGTGTGAAGTTGAGTAAGACTCAATGCCCGACCACTGCAGAAGATAGAGAGAAATGAAAGATGTTCCCTATGCATCAGCCATAGGATCTATCATGTATGCAATGCTGTGTACCAGACCTGATGTGTGCCTTGCTATAAGTTTAGCAGGGAGGTACCAAAGTAATCCAGGAGTGGATCACTGGACAGCGGTCAAGAACATCCTGAAATACCTGAAAAGGACTAAGGATATGTTTCTCATATATGGAGGTGACAAAGAGCTCATCGTAAATGGTTACGTTGATGCAAGCTTTGACACTGATCCGGACGATTCTAAATCGCAAACCGGATACGTGTTTACATTAAATGGTGGAGCTGTCAGTTGGTGCAGTTCTAAACAAAGCGTCGTGGCGGGATCTACATGTGAAGCGGAGTACATAGCTGCTTCGGAAGCAGCAAACGAAGGAGTCTGGATGAAGGAGTTCATATCCGATCTAGGTGTCATACCTAGTGCATCGGGTCCAATGAAAATCTTTTGTGACAATACTGGTGCAATTGCCTTGGCAAAGGAATCGATTTCACAAGAGAACCAAGCACATCAAGAGACGCTTCAATTCCATCCGATCAAGTCAAGGAGGGAGACATAGAGATTTGCAAGATACATACGGATCTGAATGTTGCAGACCCGTTGACTAAGCCTCTCACGAGCAAAACATGATCAACACCAAGACTCCATGGTGTTAGAATCATTATGTAATCTAGATTATTGACTCTAGTGCAAGTGGGAGACTGAAGGAAATATGCCCTAGAGGCAATAATAAAGTTATTATTTATTTCCTTATAATCATGATAAATGTTTATTATTCATGCTAGAATTGTATTAACCGGAAACATAATACATGTGTGAATACATAGACAAACAAAGTGTCACTAGTATGCCTCTACTTGACTAGCTCGTTAATCAAAGATGGTTATGTTTCCTAACCATGAACAATGAGTTGTTATTTGATTAACGGGATCACATCATTAAGAGAATGATTGATTGACATGACCCATTCCATTAGCTTAGCACCCGATCGTTTAGTATGTTGCTATTGCTTTC
>NW_024113906.1:0-9781 GCF_003073215.2 Triticum urartu
AGGAGAGGCGGCGGCGGCCGGCGCCGATGCGGGCGGCGGCGGGGCGGCGATGCGGCCTCGGGCTCCGCGCCGGGGCTGTCGGTGGCGGCGGCGGAGGTGCCACGTGGCGGGCGCGGGTAGGCTGGCGGCGGCGGGCGGACGTTGTCCGGTCGGATCCGGACACGTCCGTCGGTGGGGGGGGGTTTGATCTGTTTTTTTTGGAGGAGGACGGGGAGGAAGACGAGATCCGAAAAAGGGGGGCCTTTAAATAGGCATAAGTGGAGCTAGGAGAGTCCAAATGAGGTGCGGTTTTCGCCCACGCGATCGTGATCGAACGATCTAGGACATGGAGAAGAGTTTGGTGGGTTTTGGGCCAAATTTGGGGGGGTGTTGGGCTGCAACACACACGAGGCCTTTCGGTCCCTCGGTTAACCGTTGAAGTATCAAACGAAGTCCAAATGGTACGAAACTTGACAGGCGGTCTACCGGTAGTAAACCAAGGCCGCATGGCAAGTCTCGGTCCAATCCGGAAATGTTTAATCCCCACACACGAAAGAAAGCTGGAAATGGCCACCGGAGGAGAACGAAGCGCCGGAATGCAAAACGGACAACGGGGAAAATGCTCGAATGCATGAGATGAACACGTATGCAAATGCAATGCGCATGATGACATGATATGAGATGCATGAAAATGAAAACAACACACGGAGACAAAGACCCGAACCCGAGAAATAAATATAACTTAACGCCGGAAACGGCAAGAGTTGGAGTACAAATTAGGAAAGTATATCTGGGGCGTTACAACACTCCACCACTACGAAAAGATCTCGTCCCGAGATCTAGGACTGAAAGAACTCTGGGTACTCAGAACGGAGGTGATCCTCGCGTTCCCTGGTAGCTTCACGGTCGGAATGGTGAGACCACTTGACTTTGAGGAATTTGATTGACTTGTTGCGAGTCTTGCGTTCAGTCTCTTCAAGAATAGCAACTGGGTGCTCACGATAGGAGAGATCTTCTTGGAGCTCAATGTCCTCGAAGTTGACGGTGCGGTCAGGCGTCTTGAAGCACTTTCGAAGCTGAGAGACATGGAACACGTCATGAACATTTGCAAAGTTTGAAGGAAGCTCGAGTTGATAGGCGAGGTCGCCTCTCTTGCTGACAATCTTGAAAGGTCCCACGTATCTAGGGGCAAGCTTCCCTTTGATACCGAAGCGACGAGTACCTTTCATAGGAGAGACGCGGAGGTAAACATGATCTCCGATCTCGAAAGCCAAATCACGGTGCTTACTATCATAGAGCTCTTCTGGCGGGATTGGGCTGCTTTGAGGTTATCACGAATGACTTTGCACATTTCTTCTGCTTCTGTGATTAAGTCATTACCCAGAAGCTGACGTTCACCGGTTTCAGACCAGTTGAGAGGGGTACGGCACTTCCTGCCATACAGAATTTCGAAGGGGGCCTTGCCCGAACTTGCTTGAAAGCTGTTGTTGTATGAGAATTCAGCATAAGGAAGACAGTCCTCCCACTTCATGCCGAAAGAGATCACACAAGCCCTGAGCATGTCTTCGAGAATCTGGTTGACACGCTCGACTTGACCGCTTGTTTGAGGATGGAAAGCAGTGCTGAAGCGGATGCTGGTGCCCATGGCCTTCTGAAAAGAATCCCAAAACTTGGAGGTAAAGATGCTGCGACGGTCTGAAGATATCACTTGAGGAATACCGTGCAGAGAGACAATGCGAGAGGTATAGAGTTCCGCCAATTGAGCTGCAGTGATTGACTCTTTGATAGGCAGAAAGTGAGCCACTTTGGTGAGCTTGTCGATGACAACGAATATAGCATCATTGCCACGCTTGGACTTTGGAAACCCAGTCACGAAGTCCATTTCGATGTGGTCAAACTTCCATTCTAGAATGGCAAGAGGTTGGAGGAGACCAGCTGGCCTTTGGTGTTCTGCCTTCACTCTTCTGCAGACATCACATTCATTCACGAATTGAGCGATCTCGCGCTTCATTCGAGTCCACCAATAAGCTTGCTTGAGATCCTGATACATCTTCGTACTACCAGGGTGGATGGAGAGGAGAGAGTTGTGAGCCTCGTTCATGATCACTTTACGAAGTTCACCTTTGGGCACAACAATACGATCCTCGAAGAAGAGAGTGTCCTTGTCATCAAGGCGGTAGCACTTGTACTTGGACTGACTCTTGGCAATCCCAATCTTCACCTTTTTCACCATAGCATCAAGAAGCTGGGCTTGACGAATTTGGTCTTCTAAGGTAGGAGAGACTTGAAGGTTGGCGAGGAAACCTTGAGGAACAACTTGCAGATTAAGTTTGCGGAAAGCTTCACAAAGCTCGGGTTGATAAGGCTTGAGAATCAGACTGTTGCAATATGCTTTTCTGCTCAAAGCGTCAGCAATCACATTAGCCTTGCCTGGAGTATACTCAATACTCGAATTGTACTCTTGAATCATTTCGACCCATCGAGTTTGCCTTAGGTTGAGATTAGGCTGAGTGAAGATGTACTTGAGACTCTTGTGATCAGTGAAAATGTCCACTTTTCTTCCCAATAGAAGATGTCTCCAAGTCAAAAGAGCATGCACAACTGCCGCCAACTCGAGATCATGAGTGGGGTAGTTCTTCTCATTAGGCTTCAACTGGCGAGAGGTATAAGCAACAACTTTCTTCTCTTGCATCAAAACTGCACCGAGACCTTGGAGAGAGGCATCACAAAAGACCTCGTACGGCTTGGTTTCATCAGGTGGAGTCAGAACTGGAGCAGTGATCAATTTCTCTTTCAAAGTGTTGAAAGCAATATCACACTCCGGAGACCAAACGTACTTGACGTGCTTCTGAAGAAGATTTGAGAGAGGCTTGGCGATCTTAGAAAAGTTTTCAACGAATCTTCTGCAATAGCTTGCGAGACCGAGGAAACTGCGGAGTTGCTTCACGTTCTGAGGAGGTTCCCAATTCACAATTGCAGACACCTTCTCAGGATTCACGGAAATGCCCTTGGCAGAGATGATATGACCAAGATAAAGAACCTCATCGAGCCAAAATTCACACTTGGAGAACTTGGCATAGAATTGATGTTCCCTGAGCTTATCGAGAACCAAACGCAAATGCTTGGCATGATCTTCCTTGTTCTTCGAGAAAACCAGAATGTCATCGAGATAGACCAAAACGAAGTCATTGGTGTAGGCGTTGAAGATGAAATTCATCATGCGAGAGAACGTCGGAGGAGCGTTGGCGAGGCCAAAAGACATGACAGTGTATTCATATGAACCAAAGCTTGTTCTGAATGCTGTCTTGGGAATATCTTCTTCACGAATGCGAATCTGGTGATAACCCATACGGAGATCAAGCTTGGAGAATACTTGAGCACCCTTGAGGTGTTCGAACAACTCATTGATGTTGGGAAGTGGGTATTTGTTCTTGATGGTCTTCTTATTCACTGGACGGTAATCAACACAAAGTCGGCTCGAACCATCCTTCTTCTTCACAAAAAGAACACCACAACCCCACGGAGAAATACTAGGCCGGATGAGACCCAATCTTTCTTGCTCATCGAGTTGTTTCTTCAACTCCTTCAACTCTTCGGGGCCGAGCTTGTAGGGACGTTTGCACACAGGTTCCGTACCGGGCTCAAGTTCAATAACAAATTCAACCGGCCGGTTTGGAGGCATCGCTGGGAGTTCTTCTGGAAAAACGTCTTGATACTCACAAACAACCGGAATCTGCGAAATAGCATCCAATTCACCCTTCTCATTGAGAGAAAACAACCGGATGGTATTATCCCGAGCGGCAAAGACAATGACATCCTCAGACGAATGAGTCAGTTGAATCTGCCTGGCTGCACAATCAAGCTGAGCTTTATGCTTAGAGAGCCAGTCCATCCCGAGAATAAGATCAATATCCGAGTCACCGAGAACCCTAGGAGAAGCAAGAAACTTGAACTCGCCCATCGTGATAGAAACATCCGGAACGATGGAGTTAGCCTGCATGCGCTTGCCGGGAGAGACAACTGCTAAAGGACTAGGCAAAACTTGTGAAACCAATTCATGCCTATTTGTAAACGGTCTCGAGATGAAGCAATGCGATGCACCAGTGTCAAAAAGAACTTTTGCAGGAATATCATTAACAGGAAGGTTACCCATGATCACATCTGACGAGTCCTCTGCCTGAGCTGCATTCATCAAGTTGACCTTGGCGGACTTGGGGTTATGCTTGACCACAGCTGTACTTGTCGATCTCACAGGAGGAGGAGGAGGAAGACGCCTCTGGTTGAAACACTTGTTGGCATAGTGACCCTTCTGTTGGCACTTGTTGCACGTGACCTCTGAAAGTGGACGGTGATACGGAGCACTCGATCTTGGAGCTTGAGACGAAGTTTTGTTCTGAAAGCCTGGGTTGGGTGGGTGGGAAGAACCACGGCTACCTTTGCTCTTCTGCTGATACGGCTGACGGAATGGAGGAGGAGGAAGCCAAAACTTCTGCTGCTTGGCCACTTGAGTAGAGGAAGACGGAGTAACATCTCTGGCACGCTTCCTGGAAGCATCACACCTCAACTGAGCAGCCTCTTGCTTCAGTGCCATGTTGTAGAACTCATCGTATCTCAACGGCTCAAAGAGGACAAGAGCGAGCTGAATTTCTTCACGAAGACCACCCCTGAACTGATAGATCATGCTCTTCTCATCAGGAACATCCTGCTTGGCAAAACGGGCGAGCTTCTGGAACAACTTGTTGTAGTCATAGACAGACAAAGAGCCTTGCTTCAGATTGCGAAATTCCTCACGCTTGCTTTCAACCACGCTCTGCGGAATGTGATGAGCTCGGAAATCTCGACGGAAATCATCCCAAGTGATAACACGTTCACCTCTGGAATCCTTGTACTGCTGGAACCATTCTGCAGCTTGATCTTTGAGTTGGAAGGAAGCGAACTTCACAAAGTCCTCAGGCCTGACGTTACTGCACTCGAAATGCTTGCCCAGATCCACTAGCCAATCGTCAGCATCGGTAGCCTCAACACAATTGCTGAACGTCTTTGGACCATTTGCGAGGAACTGGTTCAGTGTAGCAAAATGGTTCTGATTGCTGCCTTGATTCCCTTGACTGCCTTGATTGCGCTCTTGGAGGATTTGCATGATCAACTGTGTGTTTGCATTAGTAGCGGCCATCACAGCTTGCCATGCTTCCTGAGGAGGCGGAGGTGGAGGCGGGTCAGGATTCGGAGTCGTGCGCGTTGGAGGAGCCATCCTGAACAGGTTGACCACCATTAGCACATTGATAGACAAATATTGAAGCTGAATCCAACGGAATGAAAATTGCAACATAAAGTCTTCACATCCGAACAAAATGAACGAATGCACTTCTCTTGAAGTGGTCACATATTCCTAAATTGCGAAGCCACGAAGAATCAGGTAGAAGGGGTACAACAACGAGGGATGGAATCATCATATGATGTCGAAGCAAAACGAATGCCACAACTCGAAATAAAACCAAGGGTTGGCTTGCGGAATAAGCCGGAACAAATACATGATAGAAATTTCATCCGAAGTTTTCGTGGTGGAACCTACACGGGCTCGATCGTACAGCACCATCATGTACAAGGCAGTGCACATGACATACGAAGCGTCCCCGAGTCAGCATAGCCAAGGACTCTTTAAGACACAACGAGACCACTGTAAAATCGACCGTGAATAGGCGAACCACTAGACATCGAACCCCAATTTCATATCATACATCTGTCGGAAAGATATCCTAAGGCTACTTGAATTCCCACCTATGAAATTCCCGAAATTTTCCCGGTTATGCAATCAGGTGTTGGGGATACAGGGGAGCATAATATCTCACTCAAGCTAGCAATCCTACATCCAGCTGTATCCATCCTTCAACACATAACCAAGAAACCTTCGGAAACCATCTATCTCAACCTTCGAAAAGCATCCGTTATACAAGTTATGGCGATACTCCCGAACTCCCGCCCCAGTACTGGGTGGCGTCGAGGTTATCTCACCAACGAACTGCATAAAGGAGATTTTCGATGTCGCGCACAAATCTCAAGTATACCAGAATTGCAACGATAAAATTGTGACGACAACACCTCGGAGCTCAACTCCCCGGGACACTGCCACAACCCCTAAAGACAGGAGGCACCAAGAACAATGTTCTCGTCACAAAACCATCGGAACAAAACCAAGATACTCGCGTGATCCTAAAATTTTTTTTAGTGAAATTTGAGAAGAGAAGAGTCAAAACTCTATGTCAGGATGCCTTACCAGAGTGATGAGGAGACTGGGAAGTAAAAAAATTCCTAAGCTCTCCGATATATAATTCCTAAGGACTCAAAACATTTTTCTAGACACAACTCGGCTTCTAAAAACGATCAAGCAATGGGGCTCCTAAGGTCGGGGAAGGCTCTGATTACCAACTTGTAACACCCTCGATGCGGCTATAGCTCCCACATGTCGAGGCACGACTTAGAGACATAACCGCATTGAAAGCAATGTCGCAAGTCAGGCAATCATTACAACATCCCATGTAATACATAATCAAAGGGGGAGATAACATAGTTGGCTTACACTCGCCACGTCACATCAGAGTACATAAATAACATTCATCAAACAAACACTCATGGCCCGACTACGGCGCCAAAATGGAAAAGAACCCAACATGCGACAAGGCCCTGAATCGAACCCCAACTAGGCACCACTACTGATCATCGGGAAAAGAAACATAATAACGCTGAGAGTCCTCGTCGAACTCCCACTTGAGCTCGTACTCGTCACCTGGAGCGGAATCACCTGGACCTGCATCTGGAATTATAGTATTTGTGAGCCACAAGGACTCAGCAATCTCGCACCCACGCGATCAAGACTATTTAAGCTTATAGGACAGGATAAGGCAAGTATATGTGGAGCTGTAGCAAGCGACTAGCATATATGATGGCTAACTTATTCGCAAAGGAGAGCGAGAAGAGGAGGCAAAGCGCGAGCGAGAAACTAGAAGGAACAACCTGCGCAAGCATTACTCCAACACCGTGTCCACTTCCCGGACTCCGCCGAGAAGAGGCCATCACGGCAACACACGCAGTTGATTCGTTTTAATTAATTAAGGTTTAAGTTATCTACAACCGGACATTAACAAATTCCCATCTGCCCATAACCGCGGGCACGGCTTTCGAAAGTTCAATCCCTGCAGGGGAGTCCCAACTTAGCCCATGACAAGCTCTCACGGTCAACGAAGGAAAAGACATCCTCCCAAGACGTTCCGATCAGACTCGGTATCTCGGTAACTCAAGACACTTCGACAGGTTAAAACAAGACCAGCAACACCGCCCGAATGTGCCGACAAATCCCGATAGGAGCTGCACATATCTCTTTCTCAGGGCACACTCAGATTGTCCTAGGTACGGGTAGGCCAGCCCAGAGTTGCCCCTGGTGGCCACCGGTAGCTGACAGGTGGACCAACACTCAGAGGAGCACTGGCCCGGGGGGGTTAAAATAAGATGACCCTTGAGTCTGCAGAACCCAAGGGAAAGAAAAGGCTAGGTGGCAAATGGTAAAACCAAGGTTGGGCATTGCTGGAAAAGCTTTAATCAAGGCGAAATATCAAGGGGTTCCCATTATAACCCAACCGCGTAAGGAACGCAAAATCCGGGAACATAACACCGATATGACGGAAACTAGGGCGGCAAGAGTGGAACAAAACACTAGGCGGGAGGCCGAGCCTTCCACCCTTTACCAAGTATATAGATGCATTAAGATAACATAGCAATATAATGATATCCCAACAAGTAAATAAATGTTCCAACAAGGAACGGCCCCAATCTTCACCTGCAACTAGCAACGCTATAAGAGGGGCTGAGCAAAGCGGTAACATAGCCAATCAACGGTTTGCTAGGACAAGGTGGGTTAAAGGTTCAACCATGGCAATTGGGAGGCTGACAAGAAAAAGGTAGGCATCGTAGCAGTGGCATAGCAAGAGCGAGCAAACTAGCATAGCAAAGATAGTAGTGATTTCGAGGGTATGATCATCTTGCCTGCACAGTTGTCAGAGTTGACTGGATCCTCACAAGCAAACTCAACGGGCTCCTCGGTAGCGAACTCGTCTCCCGGCTCTACCCAACAAGACAAACAAGCAACAAGGATACAATCAACCACGTGCAAGACCAAGCAATATGATGAAATGATGACATGCTATGCGGGATGCGATGCGGGATGCAAAATGCAAGATATGACAGGAAATGCATGAACCTGGCCTCAACTTGGAATTCCAACGGTGCCACTGGATAGAGGGGATGAAATCGCTTGAAAACGATATAAAGATCATTGGAATCGGAGTTACGGTTTGGAAATGGCAAGCGTTTTAAGATAGGACACCGGTCTGCGATTTACAGCAAGTAGGCATTTAAATGCAACGAAATAAACATGCTACAGCCACCAAACATGAAAACAAAATACATGGCAGTGATGTACACAAGATGGTTAACAAAACACTAGCACTGAGCCATAGGCAAATTCATCCATTAAGAGGTTCAAACAAGCATGGCAAAAATGAATATGCAAAACAGATTCCAGACTTAGTGAAATTAACACTAGCCTGAAATTTCAGATCACGATGCTCTCTTTGGAGCAGCAAAACAATATGATAAATGACCTGAACATGACAAGTAAGAACATGGCATGGAGCTACTCAACAAGCTTAACAAAACACCCAGAGTGACCTGGGGTCAAAAGGGTTCACAAAATACTCTACCGAGCTCACGAGCATAGCTCGAACACAATCAGTTTTCAGACTTTGTGAAAACTGAGACATGCAGAAATTTAACTCACGAAGGCATGTAAACGAGCTCGATGCACTCACCATGGTGCAAGTCATAGCAAGGCAAGCATATAACCAGCAAGAAGGCACAATATGCTAGCTACACATGGCAAGAACAAAGGCATAGCATGCATGGAACACTAACGGTAGCATCGGCAAAATCGCAAACAAGTTGACGATCTGCCCAGATTAACAACGAAGCAAAAGTTGAGCTCGATTGAGTCAACCTAGAGCACTCCACATATGCAAACAAAGACATGGATGGATAGAGCATAACATAAATATCAAAACTCCCTTACTGATCATCCTCAAAAGAGGCACGGATCACTAGGAAACAAGCTGGACATATAGCATCATGCACTAAAATATCCCAGACTCAGTGAAAATCACTAAGTCCCTGAAATCAGCAATCTCAGGTACCTCTCTTCGCAAGCTTGCACAAGACAACACACACATCCTAAAAAATGCATGGGTGGCACCTCTGAAAAGAAGACAAAATGCTTAACAATTCATCCCAAAGGGGCACAGGCATATCATGCACGGATTAAACATGGCAAAAATGACAAAAGTGCATGATGAACTAACGGATCTGCAATTTAACTCACGAAGCCTCCTACTAACAGCATTTTGGGAATCAAGATGACCTCAAATGCAAATGATGCAATGGAATGAAATGATGTACATGTCGAGGCGAAGATTTTGATATATCATATGCCCAAAACGGAGCTACAGTTGCGGAGATACAAGCAGTCAAAGAATGCATAAAAATCTGGGAGTTAGGGTTTCGGGGGAGAGGGGGTCAACCCAGATCCAGATCCAGCGCACGGAAACCGAGGCACCGCCCGAGTTACTGTAGCAGCCGGAGGAGCTCGCCGGAGCCGGAGCTTGGGGAGGAGGCCGGCGAGGCGGGGCGAGGCCGGCGCGGCGGCGGTCGGCGGCGCCGGCGGCGGCGGCGTCCCGCGGCGGCGCGGCGAGGAGGCGGC